>NW_015656008.1:84272-87640 GCF_001515625.1 Sinocyclocheilus rhinocerous | reverse complement strand
TGTGTGTGTGTGTTTGTGTGTGTGTGTGTGTGTGTGTGTGTGTGTGTGTGTGTTTGCTACTGAAGGATTTGTGGACACATCTGTTTGATTTGTAAAATGTTTGATTTATAGATTTGGTAAAAAAAAGTATGTGAGTAAATATATAGTATTTATTTTGGAGTGAAAAGATAACATTAGACCTTATGGGTCTTATTGTAATTCTTAAAATTATCATTCAGTTATTCCATTTAGATGTATATCCAGTTAGATGTATATTTCAGACATATTCACTATTTATTAAAACTTTTAGGCCAACTGGGTGAAATCTTTCCATTTGAATTCACAGTTTTGCTATTATGACATATCTTCAATTAAATGGAAATTAAATATTTATATAGTGATATACCTCTATATAAATGTATCTTTCAGATGAATCCGGGATTCTTCCTGGTCTGTAATCAATTATTCAAATCATAAATTAAAAACTAAAACTAATAGGTTAAAATTGAGTTTCAAGAATTATTTCAAAAAAGTAATTTACCAGAAGTGGCATAAAATGGCTTTTTTGAATAATTTTACATTTTGTGCTATGGCAACTAATTTAGCAAATCTTTCTATCATTTATTTCCTTTTACAACACACTCGCTGCTGCATCATCATCCTGCACATGCTAAACTTCTATCTAAATATGTTAAATGACCACACCACATTGTATTTTTACAATAGGGTTACTTATTATTGATCCAAGTTTTGTGCAAAAAACATTTGGCATTTCAATCAAATAATGTGCACTTGGTTGATAGTCCCTTAAAAGTGATGTAAAAATGCACCTCCCATGCTCATCTGATAATGGATCATATTTTGACATGAAAAGGTGACATCTGTGCTTCCTCAATCATTAAAAGCACCAGCCGGTACTGATACAGTGTAAGCATGTTATATACTCTAGAAATAGTACAGTAGTGTGTAAATATACCATTTTCAATGCTATGCATGATTTACAGACAAGGTATTCTGTTTTGTTTTTTTTAAGCTGTAAGATCACACAAAATGAAAAAAAAAGAAGAAAACAAAATCATTCCTCCAAATTCTCTCAAGGTGTGATGGTTCTGATGTTCTATGTTCAAGCAAGTTGCTATTTTTTTTTATAAATAAGAATAAATCAGATGCTGTTTTAATGAATTTGAGTGTGAATTATGAACTCAATAGGTAATAAATACCAAACTTAGCATGACACCAGAAAAGTGGCTCCATAAATAGCATATAAACAGTACTAAATCTCTAATTAATGCAAATGCTATGTAAATCTATGAAAGGAAGCTCACGATCGCTGTTCCTCTCCCTCCCTTTGGTGAGGGCTGAAATAAGTCTACAGTCAGAAAAGAGGCACTGCCATACAGATTTGAAAGAGGTCTCCTTGTCTGAGGCCTCTGCAATTTTTAGTGTCAGAACATGCTGACATTGCATATCGTGCAAAAGACACACGCTCAGTGACAATTCGTCAGAGCAGCTAATTTCCCATCTGTGTCCAGGTGAAGCATAACTCTGAACATCCTGCACTGTACTCTATTTAATGCCTGTTTAATTTCCGGGAAATTTCCTTGAATGACAACAACAAACCAGTTAGTGTTAGTTATCTGCTTGTTTGGCGTCAACAACACAAGTCAGAAGAACATGAAAGAATGAACCTACTAATTATAGTAACAGATAAACAGCTCTAATTCAAAAGCTGAAAATGTTTTCATTTCCTCTTTCATAGATAAATTAGAGCTATAATAACAGAAAAAGTAAAACAAAACATGAAAATGAATATAACTGAACAACTATGTTTACTAGTCTTTTAAAGTATTTTTTGGAGCTTGTCACAACAATGCTATGGTGGTTGCTAGAGTGTTGCTACCTGGTTGCTAAGGTGCTCTTCTGAGCAGACTTTTCACTTTGCCATGTGGTTTCTAATGGGTTCTAGGTGGTTGCCAGGGTGTTGCTATGCAGTTTCATTGTTTTGCTACAAGTATGGTATACACCAGTGGCGGCTCGTGGATTTTAAAATAGAGGAGGCACACTAATTGTATTGGTTTCTTTTCTCAACACTCCTCAGCACTGAAAGTGAACACTCGATGGTGATTGGCTAATTTTTTTTTTTTACCAACGGAGGCACGAGAGCTCAGGTCTCCCCCGGCCTCCTTCGTCCTCCTCCCATTTTCACCTCAAAATTATGGGGAAGCTGTGCCTACCCTGCCTCCCCCGACTAGCCGCCGCTGGTATACACTACTGTTTGAGGTTGGAAAGATTTTTTAAAAGGTTTTTTGAAAGAATTTTCTTATGCTCACCAAGGCTGCATTTGATCAAAAACACAGTAAAAACAGTGATATTGTGAAATACTATTAGAATTTAAAATAACTATTTTCTATTTAAATATATCTTAAGTGTAATTTATTCCTGTGATGGCAAAGCTGAATTTTCAGCAACATTACTCCAGTCTTCAGCGTCACATGATCCTTAAGAAATCATTCTAATATGCTGACTTGGTGCTCAAGAAACCTTTAATATTATATATAATGTTAAAAAAAACACTTGTGCTGCTTCATTTACCTTTTCAAAAGAACAGCATTTATTTGAAATCTTACTCCAGATATTTAGGACAGAGCCAAATATTAAAAGAATAGATGAGGTTGGTTGGATCCTCTGCAATGAATCGATGCCGTCAGAATGAGAGTACAAACAGATGATAAAAACATCATAATAATCCACAAGTAATCACTGGAGAAACCAATATTATAGATAGAGGACTCTATGTCCTTTTTGAATGTCTTTATAGATTTGTTTCTTACAAACACAGAGCTTTTCACTCCATAAGAAATTAATTGATGGTCTGGAGTCATGTGGATTACTTGTGGATTATTGTTTTGTTTTTATCAGCTGTTTGGACTCTCATTCTGATGGCACCCATTCACTGTAGAGGATCCACTGGTGAGCAAGTGATGAAATGCTAAATTTCTCAAAATCTGTCCAATGAAGACATATTGGATGGCCTGAGGATTTTGCTTTAATACATAAGCTACACTGTAAAAAATTATCATGAATTTAATGGTAAAAGACTGTAAAAATGCTAAAGTAAAAACCTGTTAAACGGTTAACGGTAAGTTCCCCTTCAGGAACTCGAGCTGCATCGAAACTCTACGGGAACGCCTCCAGCGTGACCACGCTCTGAATCACATGTGTAATCAGTCCAATGGATGGGCGAGACGTCACGGGCGGGGTGAGGTAGCGACCAGGAAGTATAAAAGCATGTGCGGTGAAACCGGCGTCAGCTTTCTGTCATTCAGCAAGCGCTCTGTGTGTGTCAGTCTTATTTGGTGTTGTCTGTCCATTATCATTCTTTATTTTAC
>NW_015656008.1:59925-83973 GCF_001515625.1 Sinocyclocheilus rhinocerous | reverse complement strand
CTATTTTTCTCCGAGGAGATTGATATTGTTTGTGTGACCAAGTGGCTCGCGCGCTGCCGAGGCAACGCGTGTATTACATCATTTTCAGTTTTTGATGTGAATCTTATCACACCAGAGCGTGTTTACTCGTCTAGTTGTTTGGCTGCATTTGATTCTGAGGAATTAAATTAAGTATTTCTCTGACCATGAGAAGTTAGATACCAGACGTGGCGGAGCGTCCGGCGCCAGGCCTTCACTCGTTGAATCCTCGAGAACCGGTAGTAGGCTGGGGCCCATATCCAAGACCTAAGTGGATCCCATATGTGTAAAGTCCACGGTATAGCCTCGAGCCCGTGTTTCCCCGGCAGACTTCTGCCATTTCAAGAGGGTTACAATCACCTCCCATCTTCCATATGCACCTAAGGTATGCTCATATGTGTATTGCTCCCGAAACCTCCTTCGGGAAGGTTGGAGCTTCCGTAACGCCCCTGTTCCTGGTTCTCGGACCTGATTTCTCTCCTCGATGGCGCTCCATGGGAGATTCCCATCAGGAGAGATCTCCTCTCACAGGAGGAGGGCGCGCCCCCGCCCGGAGCTGTGGAAGCTGTGGGTGTGGCCTCTGAGGAGGCACAACTCATAGTTTCTGGTCTCTCAACCGAGGTTGTTGAGACCATCCTCCACCCAGAGCTCCCTCTATGAGGAAACTGTATTTCTGCGGAGACCGCCAGCCCGACCCAGCTAGCCATTCCTGGCTCCCTTTTCACTCGCCTTAGTTGTGCTCTTCCACACTAGGCAGGGATTTGCAAGTCTGGCAGCATGGGCATTCTCGTTCCCGTAGCGTTTCGACGCAGCTCGAGTTCCTGAAGGGGAACGTCTCCAGGTTACGTATGTAACCGTGGTTACCCGAAGGGAACGATACGCTGCGTCTCAGGGTCATACTTCCGGCATCCCTGCCACCGCTTGCTTCACTCCTAGAAGCTGACGCCGATTTCACCCCACGTGCTTTTATACTTCCTAGTCGCTACGTCACCCCGCCCGTGACGTCTCGCCCATCCATTGGACTGATTACACATGTGATTCAGAGCATGGTCACACTGGAGGCGTTCCCGTAACGTTTCGACACAGCGTCTCGTTCCCTTCAGGGGACCACGGTTACATACGTAACCTGGAGACGTTCCCCTACTATATATGGTGAAAAACTGTATTGGACATTACATGTAATTTTACGGTAGTATACCATTTTTGGAAGTGAAAAAGTACGTATGATTACAGTGAATAACCGTAAATTGACATTCCCAGAATTCCCTGCGTTTCATTTCAAATTTGGAGGTTTTTTTGTTGAAATAACTGTTTCTTAGTTTTGTACATTAGGGTTGTATGTTACATCTAATGTTGTTAAATTTATGTTTATTGCATTATTTAAGTTTCATGTTTGTTACCATGATGGTGTTTAGTGTTTGTGTGAATGACACTGTGCACCTTCTATATATTTTATTATTTAAAAGCTGCTTGTGATGGGCTTTGGTTCATCATGTGACTTTCTCATCAGCACCTGCTTTTGGTGGTTATCAGTGTATTACAAAGGTACAAAACAGATTTCAGTACTTCAGTAGGTTGGTATATTAACATTATATCAGTTAATGAAATTACGGTATTTAACTGTAAATTTAAGTTAAAACCGTAAAACACAAAATGTTGCTACTATATTTTTTACAGTAAAATTCTGGCAACCACAGCTGCCATTTTTTTTTACCATAAATTTTACGGAATTTGTTTTACAGTGTACTTTTTGTCTTTTAGCTACTTTCATCTTGACCACCTCATGCAGACATCTGGTGAATAATGCCAAATGAGTCTCTGAATTTGTAGTATATGATCCAGTTCCAGCAGAAGGGCCTGATTAACTTGTTGGCCAATGTGAGAGGGTCGCATCTCCATTCTGGAACAGTGTGTCAGTCCTGCTCTAATGTGGTCACTCGAGGGCAGCCAGATCTCGGATAATCATTTGTCCCTGCA
This sequence comes from Sinocyclocheilus rhinocerous, assembly GCF_001515625.1. Lineage (NCBI taxonomy): Eukaryota > Metazoa > Chordata > Actinopteri > Cypriniformes > Cyprinidae > Sinocyclocheilus > Sinocyclocheilus rhinocerous. The sequence continues at coordinate 81,978 of NW_015656008.1, read as the reverse complement.
GGCCTCCTAAAACCTGCTATGCAGTTGAGGCAGAGTGACATGGATCACTCCATATGCAGCACACCAGTGGCCCTTTCTCTTGCTAAAAAAACACATTAGACAAACTAAGTGTGTCCTGCCCCTTGCTGCAATACAGTTAGTGTGTTTGCTTTACTGCCAAAATCAAAAGAGCCCCAGAATATTCCTTTAATGTTAGGGGTTTGGAAACCCCCAAGCAATCACTATTTACAAACATAACAAAATAATCATTACTCACTAGCTTGATATCAGAGAAGAAGCCTCAATCAACTCCACAATATCATCATTGTTCAGGATCCAGATATTACCATGCTGGCAAAAGGATATGTTTAGGTCATAATTGTGTTTTTCTTAAGACTGTTTTGAAGTGGATAATGGTCCAGTATATTCCCAGAAATGAATCGGTCTAGCAAATGAGAAATGGCTCTCAAAACCCTCTACACTGCATAGATTACACCGGTTTCCATCCTGATTTTTAGTGGGCATCTGGTTATTCTACAACTGCTAATGCATCATCACAAACAACATCTGAAAATGTCTGTTTTGTGTTAATGAGGATTTTTTTTTCAGCAATACAAAATAACAGCTTTCCAAAACTACTTCAATCAGTGCTGTATAAATCATCCAGGCCTTATAACCTTCATGAAAGGAATTCAACTTATTGTTTGCGTTTTTAACTTTACTAGGTCATGAAGAACCTGTTTTTACTGGACCATCCAGACTTATTTTTTTATAATACATTATCAAAACATCTTACATTGTACAAACAAGAATACATAAATACATGTAAGAGATGATGATTGATTATTGAACAAACTACAGTGTCTGATATTTAAACTTAATGCACTCTGATAGGGGGAAGTCGTGGCCTAATGGTTAGAGAGTCGGACTCGTAATTTTGTTCCTTTGGCTACAAGGCTGTTAAACTCTGATTCAGGGGACACAACTGTGTGATTGTTATTATTGATGTTGGTACTTTGTTGTGCAGTTTTACCTGTATTGCCCAAAACAAATTTCCCTCTTGAGGGACAAATAAAGTAAAGATTGCCCTTGAGCAAGGCACCGAACCACCAACTGCTCCCCGGGCGCTGCAGCATAAATGGCTGCCCACTGCTCCGGGTGTGTGTTCACGGTGTGTGTGTGTTCACTGCTGTGTGTGTGCACTTTGGATGGGTTAAATGCAGAGCACTAATTCCAAGTATGGGTCACCATACTTGGCCACATGTCACGTCACTTTCACTTTCACTAAATTTGCTGTTCAAACAAAGTTTGATGAAGTTTATGAGCATCTGCCAAGAATCTTCTCTGTTTATGACCCTTTTAAAGTCTGGTTGGTTTTACATCAAAGTAAGAACCTAAAAAGTTGCTAGACGTGTTATACAAAATGGATAAAGATATTGAATCAGCGTCATTGGTTTCATCCTTTCCTGTAAAAGTAAGAGACATTGCTCTGAGGAATATTAAGAATATGCCAAAGGATATTAACCATTCAGTAGCCAAACATATGATGAAATCTTTACAATAATTACATATCATATGAATGTAACAACCCATACAGGGAAATTAAATGTGCATCAGGAGAGGTCTGCACTGTTAAATATGACAATTTAGCTTAATGTCAACTATATAATTGGCCATAAATCCTTCTGTTGCATTGTGATCTGATTTTGCATAGCAAAGTTAATTCCTCCTAACTAGCCTCTGACTGGCTCATATTGCACTTAATGCATTTTGCTTATTGAAAATATATTCACAGGTGGTCACAAACAAATTACAAACTGCTGTGCAGAACGCTTTTTAAAATTGTTTTTGTGAGAAGCATCTTAATGTTGTAAAGGGAAAAAAAGAAACAATCCAACAGGTACACAGAAATCCCTGAACACTTATTATCTGTCAAAAAGAGGTTACAGGCTGCTTTGGGACACACAGGGCTGTTGGCCTTTTCCAAATATTTAAACCGGAAATCATTTTGTTTAAAGCTGATGTCAATAACTAACCAGTCTTCCTGCTGATGCTGAATCAAGTCTGTTTAGAACACCAAAACAATTCCATTATTAAGAAATTTTAATGGGAACTCTACCCAGTTCTTGATTATATGAAATTATTTTGTGTTTTCTTAACAATGCTATTATGACCATTAAAATCTACATGAAAATGTCACACATTTATCTATTTTCTAAAGGCGTTTTATTGAGAATGATACATCCATGCATGTTATTTATTTATTTATTTAGCTTGTGGTTTTAATCAATTTTTGCAAGCCAGCTTAAGGCCCCAATATAATTCGCTTAGGGGTAAACAGAAGTTTGAGATACCTAGGTATACTGTACAATTCCTGACAGGATCGATGCACCAATGAGATTCAAAACGGCGGATGGAGGGCTCACACTGCAACCGAAGGTAACAGCAGCTCACTGCATTGGAAGGGAGAGCCCCGTTCACAGCCGAATAAGCAGCGTAATTTGATACGACGGATGGAGGGCCCACACCGCTACCGAAGGGAGCGGCAGCTCACTGCAACGGAAGGGAGAGCCCTGTCCACCGCCGAATAAGCAGCGTAATATGATACGACGGATGGAGGGCCCACACTGCAACCGAAGGGAGCTGTGGCTCACTGCATCGGAAGGGAGAGCCCCGTCCGCTGCCGAATAAGCAGCGCAAATGGATACAACAGATGGAGGGCCCACACTGTGACTGAAGGGAGCGGCGGCTCACTGCATCAGAGGGGAGAGCCCCGCTTGCAGCTGAATGAGGAGCACGGTTTTGAAGCATCGGATAGAGGGCTTACTCTGTGACTGAAGGGAGCAGCGACTCACTGTAACGGAAGGGAGAGCCCCGTCCGCCGCCGAATAAGCAACGCGATTCGAAAATGACATATGAAAGGCTCACACTGCGACCGAAGGAAGTGGCAGCTCACTGCTGCGGAAGGGAGAGCCCCACTTGCAGCTAAATAAGAAGCGCAGTTTGAAACGACAGATGGAGGTCTCACAGTGCAAACGAAGGGAGCTGCGGCACACTGCATCAGAAGGGAGAGCCAAATAAGCAGAGTAAATTGATACGATGGATGGAGGGCCCACACTGCGACTGAAGGGAGTGACGGCTCACTGCATCAGAAGGGAGAGCACCGCTTGCAGCTGAATAAGCAGTGCGGTTTGAAGTGTCGGATGGAGGGCTCACACTACGACCAAAGGGAGCGGCGGCTCACTGCATCGGAAGGGAGAGCCCCGTCCACCGCTAAATAAGCAACGCGATTCAAAATGACATATGGAGGTCTCACACTGCGACCAAAGGGAGCTGCGGCTCACTGCATCAGAAGGGAGAGCCCCGTCCGCAGCCGAATAAGCAGCGTAAATTGATATGACGGATGGAGGGCCCTCACTGCAACTGAAGGGAGCAGCGGCTCAAAGGCTCTCAAGGGAGAGCCCCGCTTGCAGCTTAATAAGCAGTGCGGTTTGAAGCATCGGATGGAGGGCTCACACTGCATCCGAAGGGATCGGCCACTCACTGCAACAGAAGGGAAATCCCCGTCCGCCGCTGAATAAGCAACGCGATTCGAAAACGACAGATGGAAGCCTCACACTGCGACTGAAGGGAGCGGCGGCTCACTGCAACAGAAGGGAGAGCCCCGTCCGCTGCCGAATAAGCAACGCGATTCGAAAACAACAGATGGAAGCCTCACACTGCGACTGAAGGGAGTGGCGGCTCACTGCAGCAGAAGGGAGAGCCCCTCTTGCACCTGAATTAGCAGCTCGGTTAGAAGTGTCGGATGGAGGGCTCACTGCAACGGAAGGGAGAGCCCCATCCACCGCCGGATAAGCAATGAGACTCGAAACTGCGGATGGAGTGCTCACACTGCGACCGAAGGTAGCGGCGGCTCACTGCATCAGAAGGGAGAGCCCTGTCCATCTCTGAATAAGCAACGCGATTCAATGCGACGATTGAATTGGAGACGGGAGGTAGAAAATGTAGATGTAGTGGCCTTTTCTTTCTTGGTCTGTCTCACTTTGTTCAACCCTTTAGACGGCAGGGATTTTTGGGAAAAATGCTGGATTTTGACATCAAGATTTCAAAAGCTTGTGGCTTGAAAGGGCTTAAAGATAGATATCTACTGTAAATTAGAAAACTGTTGGGCATGACCGAAAGTTTATGTGGGTTGTAAATATACTTGCCTAATTTGCATATTATGATATCATCAGAGGCGGCCATCTTGCATTTCATAATATTCTGGAAATATTAGATATTGAATTGATGTTTGAACTTATTTGCATGTTTTTTTTTTTTTTAATCTTTTTATCCTCATTCCAAATGATCAGAAAAGAGAAAACCAACAATAAAACAGAAGAAAGTGCTAAATTATTACTATATTTCTATACTATTTAGTAGTAAAACGCATGTGAACAGTAGCATACTTTTTGATCAGTAATATTCAGGAAATAATAGATATTGAAATCAGAAAAGAGAAAACCAACAATAAAACAGAAGAAAGTGCTAAATTATTACTATATTACTATACTATATAGTAGTAAAACGCATGTGAACAGTAGCATACTTTTTGATCAGTAATATTCAGGAAATAATAGATATTGAATGGATGTTTGAACTTATTTGCATGTTTGTTTGTTTTTTTGTTTTTTTTATCCACATTCCAAATGATCAGAAAAGAGGAAACCAACAATAAAACAGGAGACAGTACTAAATTACCAACAGGCTCATCAAAGTGTTTGATCCAGTCTTGATACACATCTTCATTTCTCAAATAAACCCAGCCACCATTGTCATCGCTATATCGTCGAACACTTTGAATAGGAATGTGACGTAATTTTGGTCTAGAATCGAAGTACTACATGTCTGCCATCTAGTGGTAGGGAATACAAATGAGATATTACACTCTATTAGGAACTACAGTCTATTTTATTAAGTATGACATCTTGTCACAATTTTGCGACTTTGGCGCTTAGAGGGTTAATAAAGTAAGAGACAGATTCACTGTCGAGCGCGGATAAGTTGAAGATGGTTGGATGGGGTTTGGGGTTGAAATTTGGAGGTTGTTGTGAGTTCTGAGCATCTCAGGAAACCAAAAAAAGCCAATATAAACATGGCGTCGAGGGTACGAGCGCTATCGAGTGAATGGTACCCTGTGCGGAGACTGTGGATTCTTTTTGTAAGAATGTCCAAAGTTATAGGTTGTCTGGCATCCGGGCTTGAGGATTGGGAGCACTGAACTCTTTTAATTAGGAGAGAGTTTTGAGAATTATTTATTTCGGGAAGGGGGACTGTTTCGGCCTTTGTTTTGGCCGCGGAAGCATGGTAGCGGGCTTTGTTTTGAACGCACTTCATTCCATGAAACGCTTATTCTTTCTTCTCATTTATTCAGGTAAATAATTGACCAACAAAAACATATCAAAATTAAGATACAAATTATACCAAACGAAACTCGTTCCAAAAAAGGGATTCTACAAACAAAAACACATGAAGTGGTCAAAAAATTATGTCTGACCCACTTCCTTTCTTCCGGCGTACTGCCGTCCAATTTACCACGCCCTTATGACGGTTACAATTTTCTTAATTAGCAAATTGAACTAAACAAAACACAAACAAATAATAAAAAATAAAAATACTTTCATAAATGGCTACAACATACCGGCCCCTAATTGTTGTCTTGCAATCAATTACAGTAACATATCATAAGTAGCCATGATCAAATACTTACAATCAACATACATTATTTATGGTTCATAACCACAGCCAGTACATATAGTACATAGAGTTCATTGCAGTTTCACTATTTTATTCCAAAAGCTCATTAATATAATGTCCATATGGTTTTTCCTTTTTTCTTTAAAGGTAGAAAGTTGTGCGTGCATACTTCAGCAGAACAGTGTAGGTTATGAGAAGGCGAGGTGTATAGTCAGTATATGTGAGTTAAAAGTCAAAGTTTTCCACTCAAAAGAATCAGAACTAAATTCCTTCTAGCAGAAGGCATAGCTTGTTAATTGGGTGTTCCAGCTCACTTGCGCGTGTCTTGACACACACACGTCGTACAAATCCTTTAGAGTCTGATATTGCTTTTGTTACACGTCCTAAGTGCCACAAACTTCTGGGAACATTTTCATCCATTACAAGCACTAAATCCCCTACATTCAAATTTTGACATGTTTTACTCCACTTTTGTCGCTTCTGCATTAACACAAGATACTCCCTTGTCCATCTTTTCCAAAAACAGGTCCACCATGTATTGGACCTGTCTCCAACGTCTACGAACGTAGAGATCCTCCCGTTTGAATAGTCCTGGAGGATAAATATAGATAAAGTAGAATTAAAATAGAATAAGAAAGTGCTTGAGTTAGAGGGTCAAATAAAGGTGACGAAGAATGTGAAGAATGTGGTTTGGGGTAAGTGCATCAAGGTCGTTTGGGTCATCTGAAGACAATGTTATTGGACGGTCATTCAGGATTGATTCAACCTCGCAGAGCACAGTAAGCAAGGATTCATCATCTAGTACTTGCTGTCTTACCACTGAACAGAGCACCCTTTTGACCTCCTGTACCAAACGCTCCCAGACTCCACCTTGATGTGCTCCATGAGGTGGGTTGAAAGTCCACTTTATTCCTTCCTGTGCAAGAGAGCTTTGGATTTTATTTTGATTCAGTTCTTTTAAAGCTTGATTCAATTCTCGATTACTACTAACAAAGTTAGTTTCATTATCTGATCTGATTTCTTTGACTTGCCCTCTGCGACATATGAACCTTCGAATTGCATTTATTCAAGAATCAGTGTCAAGAGTATGGGGCACCTCTAGATGGACTGTACGACATGTTAAAGAGGTAAAAATGACACCATACCTCTTCACGATACTTCGCCCTCTTTTGACCTCAATTGGCCCAAAAAAGTCCACTCCAGTATAGGTGAAAGGAGGAAGGTCGGCAGAGATCCTGTCAACAGGAAGATCAGACATTTTTTGCTCACCTGGCCTTTGAAATAGTCGCTGGCCGATTATACACTCTTTGATGATCTTTCTGCATGCGGCATTAGCATGTGGTATCCAGTACTGGCGGCGCACAGTAGACAACATGTGATTCCTTCCTCAGTGACCAACTTTTTCATGTACATGGCGCAGAATGAGATTTGTCATATGACTGGATTTGGGCAAAATTGCAGGGTGCTTTGTTTCAATGGGTAAGGCTGACTTACTAAGCCTGCCACCTACTCTTAGCAATCCATCCACAATCACTGGATCCAGTTTGTACAAGTGGCTTGATTTCTTCACATTACCTTTGGCTAGTGCAGTAATGTCGTCTTTAAAAAACTGTCTCTGAACAAAGCGCACAATTGCTCTCTCTGCTTGTATCAAGTTCTCAACAGAAAGTCCTGATATGGCAGGGTTTAAACATTGTAATTCATCCTTTGCCACAACATCTTTGTCAGTAACGGGAGGAAGTTTAGCTTGCTTTTTTTCTTTTACCCGCTGTTGAAGAATTTTCATGAACTTCAATATCCATGCTACTGTTCTTTTGAGGGTTACCCATTTGGAGAAATAATTCAGGAGTTTGCTGGTTGGACATTCGTCTGGTTTTACCTTGATTGTATTTGCAGTAATCTCGTTTCTCAGTTCTGGATCATCATCCTGGATGACTCTTACTGGTACAGTACCCGGCCACTGGGACTGTGGTTGGGAAAGAAAATCAGGGCCATTAATCCAGATTTTAAACTTTAGAAAGACATCAACCCTCATGCCTCGGGAAGCTGCATCCGCAGGATTCAACTTGGAACTAATGTGTCTCCAATTAGTTGTTGCTGAAAGAGACTGGATGAATGACACTCTGTTTGCCACAAAGGTTTTGAATCTCCTTGTAGTGTTTGTGATGTAACTTAGAACTGCTGTGCTGTCTGACCAAAAGGTAGATTCGTTTAACTGAAGTTGCAATTCTTTTTTCAGTAATTTGTCAAGACGCACAGCTAAGACGGCAGCGGCAAGCTCCAGTCTCTGTATAGTTGTTTGCTTTAAAGGTGCTACTTTTGCTTTTCCCATGACGAATGTTGCATTGTGTTCACCACTACTGTTCGAAATTCGTAGGTAAGACACAGCACCAAAGCCAGTTTCGCTGGCGTCACAATATTGTAAGTTACACTACAGTAAGTAAGTAAGTTATAAGGTATTGCAATTATTACATTCAACAATGATAAAACAGTGCATTAACATAAAAAAAGTAAATTTACTTTTGGTACTTCTGTATTTTTACTTAAATAAAAATATGTCTCTGTCAACAATCTTTACAACTTTCACTTGTAATGGAGTAATATTTGACCAGTAGTATCTGTACTTTCACTCAAGTAATAGAATTGTGTACTTTGTCCACCTCTGCTTTTACTTAAGAGTGGCTTTCAGGTACTTTAAACACCACGTATACACCAAGACCTCGTCGGCCATTGGCACAAGACCACGGGAACCAGACGAGTCCTCTGCTCAATCTGACGTGCATTGCAGCCTGGTATTAAACCACACCATGCTGATTTAGTCTGGCCAGAGGAGAACAGTTTTTTTCCCTCCATTTCTGTCACCGATGGAGTTTTGGTTCCTTGCCTCTGTCGCCTCTGGCTTGCTTAGTTGTCGTCACAATTTCTGGCAACATTGTTGACTTGACTGCACAGACACTATTCGAAGAGAACTGAACTGAGCTGGACAATGACATCACTGAATCAACAATGAACTGACTTTAACTGATAAAATGATTGTTTTCTATAGTCCTCTTACATTATCAGTACACGTTTTTCTGTTTCTGTTTTCTGTGTTCTGTTTAACACTGTAAAGCTGCTTTGACACAATATATATTGTATAAAGCGCTAGGCCTTTATAAAGGTGACTTGACTTGACCAAAACAAAACAAATACCTCGTATGTGTAAACATATCTGGCAATAGAGCTCTTTCTGATTCTGATTCTGATTCTGAACACAAAGCATTTTGAACCCCATTTTCTTCACCTGTATTTAGCACTACCAAACTTTAGAACTTTAGATTGCTCAAAACGTCTCCAGGTTACGTATATAACTATGGTTCCCCGAAGGGAATGAGACGCTGCGTCGAAACGCTACGGGAACGCCTCCAGCGTGAACACACTCTGAATCACATGTGTAATCAGTCCAATGGATGGGCGAGACGTCACGGGCGGGGTGACGTAGTGACCAGAAAGCATAAAAGCACGTGCAGTGAAACCGGCATCAGCTTCTAGGAGTCAAGCAAGTGCTGGCAGGGATGCCGGAAGTATGGCCGTGAGACGCAGCGTCTCGTTCCCTTCGGGGAACCATGGTTACATAAGTAACCTGGAGACGTTCCCCTTCAGGGACTCGAGCTGCGTCGAAACGCTACGGGAACGAGAATGCCCACGCCGCCAGACTTGCAAATCCCTGCCTAGTGTGGAAGAGCACAACTGAGGCGAGAGAAAAGGGAGCCAGGAATGGCTAAAGTAGGCGGGGCCCGCCGTCCCGAAGGCCAACTTCTGGAGGAGTGAGCCTTGACCCCCAAAGGAGAGGGGAGATCAGAGGACTCGAGGCTATGGAATAGCATAGTGATAATGGACAGACAACACCAAATAAGACTGACACACACAGAGCGCTTGCTGAATGACAGAAAGCTGACGCCGGTTTCACCGCACATGCTTTTATGCTTTCTGGTCACTACGTCACCCAGCCCATGACGTCTCGCCCATCCATTGGACTGATTACACATGTGATTCAGAGCGTGGTCACGCTGGAGGCGTTCCCGTAGCGTTTCGACGCAGCTCGAGTTCCTGAAGGGGAACTGATGTTAATTCTTGTTGTAAACAAGTTTTATTTAGGCGAACAATAGGAAAAACAATAAAACAATAAAATTATTTTTAATGGAAATGTAAGCTGTTCTACAAACAGAACATTAGCCATGTGCTTTAGCCCTGTGTTCATCAACCATTTAACATTGTGTGCCCTTAAAGAAGCAAATTATGTTTCCAAAGTGTTGTTTTGGGTTATAACTTTCCTATGGCCCATTTCAGAGTAATAAAGCTGATTTATTAAAGGGCAGAGCAAAAGCAGAACAGTTCTCTGTGGCTAGCCTTGTTCATTTCCCTAAAGGAAGAATCTATTAAACACTTAGCTTTACCTTGCCCTTCCTTTCATTAATAGGAGGCACAGATGCCAGGGTCTGCTCCAGTGAGATAGGATGGGTGGCAGGAATAGCAAAACTAAATTAGGGATTACTGGCTTTGAGGAGGTCCACACCACTCAATCTCACATTCTCTCCACGAGGCGGGAGAGAGTGATCAGCGGCACTGCTGTTTTTGCAGAGCCAGCACTGGCCCCTGCTTAGGTAATACTGGTGTCATTATTTAAACTGTTGGTGATTAATCACAGTCTCTATTAAAAAAAGAACGACAGAGAATCAAATCTCAGGGAAGAGAAGTTAAATTATCTCACCGAAGCAGGTTCCACCCTCTCAAGTATCAACTGCAGAGGAAAATATAGCTGCCAACATTCTGGACACATTCTGCATTTCATGCAGCAACTCTCTCATTTTGTCTTTTTCAGATTTATTTATTTATTTGCTTTTTGTCCTGCTTGAAGTGTGATAAAGTCTCAGCGTATGATATTGTAGGTATATTGTATTGTATACCTGTCAGTCAGGTGACAACGTAAAATAAGCCGATGATAACGTAAAATAACAATTGTATCTTTAATGGAGAAAATGGTTTGGTAAGGTGAAAGCTATTTCTATACCCTGTGGAATAGATTGGTGAACAAAATTTTCTGTGTTGATGTTCAGTGGGTCCAAATGTTTGTGATTATTAGAGAAAATGGGTTTAAAACCCACCTGTGTATAAAACTTTTAAAATCAAAACAAGCATAATCACAACTATATACCAGTGGTTGTATACCATAAATATATGTATATATATATATATATATATATATATATATATTGTATACTGTATGTGTCAATGACAAATAATTTAAAAAAAAATGTTGATTGGATTCATTTTGGTTTCATATTGTTTTAAAAATGTTTTCAGAAAATTTTCAATTTAATGTGGTTTAACCAAGTAATAAAAAAAAGTAAAAAGTTTTCAAAAAGTAATATATAATATATATATACTGTATATATATATTTTTTTTTCAAAGTAAAAAGCTGTTTGAAAAAATCCACAAATTAAACATATACTTACATCATGGTGCTGTTAAATGCTTGATTCTGATTGGATGACGAACATTCTAAGGTGTGCAATTATTTTTTGGGGGAATTTCCTCGCACAGATTCTGTTTAAATTTGTCACATGTATTCGTCTCACTGACCAACTGACCACTGGCCAGCTTCTTGGTTTGAAGGATATTAAATACTTAATTCTGATTGGTTGATGGATGTTCCAAACAGAACGCTGATTGCTTTAGAGGCTATTAAATGCTTAATTCTGATTGGATGATGAATGTTCCAAACAGAACGCTGATTGCTTTAGAGGCTGTTAAATGCTTGATTCTGATTGGTTGATGAACTATCCAAACATAGTTATGTATAGGTAGATGCCATATTCGACTACTCCAGATACATCGGTGTATCCGCCATCTTGCAACGGTCAATGTGTCAATGCTCACAATAAAAATCAATAAGTTTTGTCAATCAATAAGATTCCACAACATTGCGCAGCCTGTGGTTTTAAAAACCGCTGAAATTTAAATTCCCGAAAAAAATTGGATATAATTTCACAGGTAAGAATATGTTGGTTTTGTGTTTTTAAAATGTATTAACTCAATATTAAAACTTTTTAAAGTATAGTAACATTTTTTTATGTACCGTTTGCTAATGGCTTTGTCATGTTGTGATAATTTAGCAAAATCATCTGCTTAAGTCTATTGAAGATATAGATATTCATACATGTCTATAAGGTTGCAGACACAGGCAATTGCTGTCAAGTGTTCACAGATCGTCTTTGACCATTCCAATATGGTGGATGGCTTATGTATAGCGGCCCATAGAAACAGCTGCTAATAGGGCATCTACCTAAACATATCCATGGTTCCAAACAAAAATCTGCTTGGTTTAAAGGCTGTTACATGCTTGATTCGGATTGGTTGACAAATATCCTAAAGTGTGAAATAATTTTTTGGGGAATTCATGTGATGGTGAAAGATTTCCACATGCTTTATGTAATTTATGCTGATTGTTTGACAAACATTCTAAACTGTGCAATTATTTTTGGGGGAATTCACATGACGGTGAAAAATTTTGCAATGCAGATTTTACAGCCGTTTCAAGTTGGTCACATGTACTCGTTACATTGACATGTTTGATTACATGCTTGATTCTGATTGGTAAATGAACATTCTGAGGTGTGCAATTATTTTTTGGGAAATTCATGTGAGGGCAAAATATTTTGCAGCTGTTTCAAGTTGGTCACACAGATTCACTGTGTTGAACAACAAGCTGCTTGGTTTAAAAGTGACTTCTGCATGAACTGTGCTTCATACATTGCTACACTATTGGCGAAAGACAATGGGCCGTTTTTGCGCATTAAATTTCGCTAATGTGACCACACATTAAGAATGTTTGTATGGATCTCAGAGTAAATAGCATATCATCAGCATGTCACTGTCAATAATGTTATTTGGTTTGGCTCTCCAAGGTGAAACATTAGTTGTAACTGTAGATGCAGTATGTCTCTGCTGTCAGATATGAGCACGCTCACTTCTTCTGACCTTTTCCCGGAATAGTTTAGCTGACAGGAAGTTCACATGCAACATTTCCACTTCAAAAGGATTTATAGTGAAATTCAATTTTCTGCCTTCATTTTCACTATATAACATGGTTTTGACACAGCTGACCTTGCCTCTACTTTTTGATTTAAAACAGTCCATTACAATGTTTCATGCTGGTACTCCATACTTCTGCTAAACCTGATTGCCTAAATAAGACTGCTATTGTGTTTTACTGTTGACGTAGTTTCCTTTTATTATACAAAATTGTGGTAAATCTTAATAAAATCAGGATGGCATCAGAGCATAATAGCTTTTTGAAGCTCATAGCATAATCATAACAGACCATAGCGCCATTAAGCATAATTGTCTACATTTCCAGGCCTAGAAATGCTTTCTTTAATTCCTAATATGAATCCTCATCTCTGTGGGGGATTACATTTTAAAGAAATGTCTCCTCTTTTATTGACAGCAGAAATATTTCAGTTGGCTTCAAGGAATTAAGTTATTATGTAGAAGAGATTAGGAATGCAATCAATGTGGGCTTTGAGACAATTTTGCAGCATTATTGTGAAGTAGCCTGTAGCACATATGCCCTCAAAAAGTATTCTGCACACTGTCTGCATGCTAACAAAGCAAATAAAAAAATAGATATTATTAAATCATATTACACACAAAAATATGAAATAAGTGTAAACAACATTATCAATAAACAGCATAATAACCATATACTGTTTGGGATCGGTAAAGATTTTAATGTTTTTGAAAGTCTCCTATGCTTAGCAAGGCTGAATTTAATTGATAGAAAATACAGAAAAAAAACGTAATATAGTGAATTATTTTGACAATTTTAAATAACTGTTATATTTGAATATATTTTAAAATGTATTTCATTAATTTATTCCTTTGATGACAAAGCTGAACTTTCAGCAGCCATTACTCCAGTTTTCAGTGTCACATGATCCTTCAGAAAACATTCTAATATGCTGATTTCTTCTGTTCCAAACTTATGCATTTACATATACACACATATCCAGACAGACAGACAGACAGATAGATAGATAGATAGATAGATAGATAGATAGATAGATAGACGCTTAAAAAAATAAAGCAAAATTGATATATATCAGAAAAAAGAGGCATTTGGTAGATTTTCCAGATTTTCCTGGAACTGGGAGCAAATGGAGGATGTTGCTTCAGGCAAATATGTTGTCTAGAGGGAAAGATTATACTTCATGTAATGAACTTGAAAGGATTTTATTTTGAGCAAGTGGGATGTACATGAAATGGAATGAACTGAAAAACAAACAGTATTTTTCTTAATTTTTTAATCAAAGGTCTAACGTGACCCCTGAATAATTAAATCCTTTTGGTTTTATAAATTCTCTCCTCAATTTTATCCTCATGTAAGAAGCCTGTCTCTGTTTATTTACTGTAATAGACTCCAGAAAGATCAAAGGCACAGCAGAATAAGGAGTTGACAGAGTGTGACACTCGCAGAAACGATCTCTTCATGGGTGTAGATCATTGGACAAGGCCTTAGGGAACATTAGCTTCATTTGCATATCTGCCATCTTCAGCTGAGCGTGTGCAAGGGTAGGGTTTGAATCTGTCCGGTTGGTGATGTCTTCTTATCAAACTATAGCATTGCAGTGGCGCTGAGGCCAGTCTAGAGCATGTGTTCCATATCAAATTCAGTATGCTCAGGGATGAACTGGCTGTAATAACAAAAACAGGCAGTTGTGATATGGGGAGACAGCCTTAGGGAATCCTTCTTTATTGATAAGCAACAACTTAAAGTTCTAAGTCTTGCTGTGAGTTTATGTGTACGGGTCAGTGTGAGGAGAGAAAAGGTTTGTTATACCATAACTATATCATAGAAACCTGGCACTGGGCTGTTTAACTTGGGTCAGTACCTAGAAAACGTCTCAGGTTACGCATGTAACCATGGTTCCCTGAGAATAGGGAATGAGACGCTGCGTCCTCTAGAGGGCGCTAGGGGAACACCTTTAGCATGACCGGCGTCTGAAGCATGAATGAAAAAACGACAATGAACTTGACATTGGCAGGTGGCAGCCCATGACGTAAACAATAACGCGACTGTGGGTATAAAAGAGCACCTATGGATTACGTCATCCACTTCTTTGTCTGAAGGAGACGCAGGAATGCCCGAAGCATGGCAGAGAGATGCAGCGTCTCGTTCACTATTCTCAGGGAACCATGGTTGCATGCGTAACCTGAGACGTTCCCTTTCGAAAGGGAACTCCACGCTGCGTCCTCTAGAGGGCGCTAAGGGAACAGTATACCAACACCACCATGCTGAGGGATGAGTGCAAATAACTGGATTCCCTAAGTCAAAGACTCAAAGGAACATCATCCCTGCCCTAACAAATTCGCTGTGGCCAGAGCATGAGCCAAAAACCTCCTACAGGCAAGCCAAAAGCTCGCCAACGTCATAGACTAGCTCAGCCACCAAAGTCTGGAGCTCTAGAGTGGAGGTCTAGCAAACGACTCTCAAAACGAGAGGAGACCTGGCTACACTCAACACTAAAACAGTTAGTGAGGCTCAAAGGAAAGAGCCTACACATAAATACTGCCTAAGCGGAGCTCTGGAGAGTGGAGGCTTCAGCAGAATGACTCTCTTAAACGAGAAGAAGCCTAACAACACTCAGTCCTGGTAGGGGAACTCTTAAGAGTGGAGGTCTCAGATAACGACTCTCTAGAA
Source organism: Sinocyclocheilus rhinocerous (assembly GCF_001515625.1). NCBI lineage: Eukaryota > Metazoa > Chordata > Actinopteri > Cypriniformes > Cyprinidae > Sinocyclocheilus > Sinocyclocheilus rhinocerous. The sequence goes on along the minus strand of NW_015656008.1, from coordinate 66,520 downwards.
CGAGAGGAGACCTACGCCAGAGGCAGTTAGTGAGGCTCAAAAGAAAGAGCCTACATACTCATATTACTGCCAAAGATGGAGCTCTGAAGAGCGGAGGCCTCATCTGAAAGACTTTCTAAGCGAGTGGAGGCCAGACGTACTCGAACATAAATACAGTTCATGAGGCGGCCTACCGAGGCCGAACACTCAATCTACTGTCTCACTATAGCTCAGGTGTGCGGAGGCCTCAGCAGAATGACCCTCTAACGAGAGGAGGCCAGACCTACTCAACAGATGGACCATTTATCAAGGCAGCCTGATAGAAGGCCGAACACTTGGTATCACTGCTAGTTGGAGCTCAGGTGAGCGGGGGCCTCAGCAGAATGACTCTCTAAGTGAGAGGAGGCCAAACTAGCTCAACCATAAGCCCGACTATCAGGGCGGCCTCAAAAAGGGCCGTACACTTGATGTCACCATCTAGTTGGGGTTCCAGTGAATGGTCTAAGTGAGACTAACTATCAAGGCGGCCTACAGAAGGCCGAACACCTGATTACACTGTCTACCTGGAGCTCAGGTGAGCGGAGGCCTCAGCAGAACGACTCTCTAAGCAGGAGGAGGCCAAACCTACTCGACATAAAGACTGTTTATCAAGGCGGCCCCACAGAGGGCCGAACGCTCGATTACACTGTCTAACCAGAGCTCAGGTGAGCGGAGGCCTCAGCAGATTAACTCTCTAAGCGAGAGGAGGCCAAACCTACTGAACATAAAGACTGTTTATCAAGACGGCCTCACAGAGGGCCGAACACTTGATTACACCATCTAACCAGAGCTCAGATGAGCGGAGGCCTCAGCAGAACGACTCTCTAAGCGAGAGGAGGCCAAACCTACTCAGCATAAGGACCTTCTGTCAAGGCGGCCCTACAGAGGGCCGAAAACTTGATTCCAAGTCTAGCTGGAACTCACTTGAGCGGACCATGTAGCTGGGGCTCAGGTGAGTGGAGGCCTCAGCAGAATGACTGAAGAGGAGGCGAAACCAATTCAACCATATGACAGTTTATCAAGGCGGCCTACAGAGGCCGAACACTTGATTACACTGTCTGACCAGAGCTCAGGTGAGCAGAGGCCTCAACAGAAAGTCTCTCTAAGAAGAGGAGGCCAAACCAACTCGACCATAAAGACAACTCATCATGGCGGCCTCAAAAGAGACCGAACACTTGATGTTACCATTGTAGCTGGAGCTCAGAAGAGCCGAGGCCTCAGCAGAACGACTAAGTGAGAGGAGGCCAAACCAGCTCAACCATAAGACCGACTATCAAGGCGGCCTCAAAAAGGGCTGTACACTTGATGTCACCATCTAGATGGAGCTCAGGTGAGCGGAGGCCTCAGCAAAATTACTCTCTAAGTGAGAGGAGGACAAACTAGCTCAACCATAAGCCCGACTATCAGGGCGGCCTCAAAAAGGGCCGTACACTTGATGTCACCATCTAGTTGGTGCTCCAGTGAGTGGTCTAAGTGGGACTAACTATCAAGGCGGCCTACAGAAGGCCGAACACCTTAACTGTCTAACTGGAGCTCAGGTAAGCGGAGGCCTCAGCAGAATGACTCTCTTAAGGGAGAGGAGGCCAAACCTACTCAGCATAAGGACCCTTTGTCAAGGCGGCCCTACAACGGGCCGAACACTTGATTCCAAGTCTAGCTAGAGCTCATTTGAGCGGACCATCTTGCTGGAGCTCAGGTGAGTGGAGGCTCTATACAAGAGGAGGCCAGACCAACTCACCCATATGACAGTTTATCAAGGTGGCCCACCAAAGGGCCGAAACTTAATGTCACTGCATAGGATCTACTACCACACTACCAGATACAGGCTCTCACCGAATCTCAGTATAGCAGGATGCGTAAGCTACACGAACCTGCTAAAACATCATAGGTTCAGTTCAGGGCCCAATGTGAAGTGTGGAGAAATACCTCAGAACCCAAGGGGGTGGGGTGGGGCTGGGATAGGAAGGAGAAAGGAGAATTATCTCTTCCCTTTGGCGTGGGCCGGATTTGTGCCCCCCACGCGTTTGGCTTCAATAACCTCCCTCAAATCCTTCTTATTCCTCCTCATGTCTCTCCTTTTTTGAGTCCTGCTCCTGCCAGCAGGGGGAGGAGGAGCCCGAGATGCCACACTTCGCCTCTGAGCCTGCCTGTAGTCCACAGACGCAGACGGCCCAGGGTCCCCCGAGGTTTTAGGCGCAAACCCAGGACGGCGCGGTATCAATTTCTTATAAGCTGCTGACCGTGCCCTCGCCTCTCTGAATTTATTGACCACAGTCTCAAATGATGTGCCGAATAACTCAGAGGGCGAGACTGGCGAATCAAGAAGAAAATGTTTCTCATTCTCCCCGATATCAGCCAGATTAATCCAGAGATGTCCAGTGGCCACCATTGCCGCCATTGCACGACCAATTGCGGCAGCTGTTTGTTTAGTGGCCTGCAGAGCAAGATCTGTAGTGCGGCGCAGCTCGATCACCGTGTAGCGTCTGGAACAATCAGACACAATTTTTTTTGTTATATTTAACAAATACTCTGTAACACCCCTCAGTCAACAAACCAACTACGAGGGTCGATGGACCCTTCCCCCGAAATGCATCTAACACCTCAGAAAGGCAGAACAGGCCTCTGGTTCCATGGCAACCAATGCTGATATCACTGGTTTTATTGCCCAAAGGAATGCGGGCAGAGCAACTCACTAATTTTCCTCATAGGAAAGACACATAATGCCCAGAGAAATGGACTGTTTCTCTAATTAATTTATAGAAAAACCTTTTTTTGAATGAACACGCATATCCTTCAGGTCATTGTGTATACAATTACTGTTCTTGTATATTGTCTGTTGTATTGTATGCTGTTTTATGCATGTTATGATGGATCACTAATTAATATAACCTCACCTATATCATGTTTGGTCTCTATGAATTCATCTTCGGATGATCTAATTGAGAGTGCATATTGCATGCTGATACCTATGCAACATATTAATGTTCTAAGAATCTTTACTAGTTTGTGCATCAACACCCAATCGAATTACAAATGCGAAATACCATGCTTGGAGACAAAGAGTCATAAAACTCCCCAGTATTTCCAACCTCCCGCTTGGATTTCCTATACCAACTGTATGCGTGTGTGTGTGTGTGTGTGTGTGTGTGTGTGTATATTAGACTAGTTTAAGTGTCCATGCAGTTAATAAAGTCTTACTTGTCTCACACTTGACATTGTTCATTGTTTGCCCATAACTGGAGTCCCTAATCATGCAGATTTTTGCTACATGCTCTGAGTAGTATTGTGCGATAAGAAAGTTATTTTCCTTAACCAGGAAATGAACGTTCTTAGAATTAACAGACAGTTGACACTGAGAGGTCAAATGAATGCTTACAGCGGATCTAAATATTTATAATTAATTATAACTAGTTATGATTAATTATTAATATTTCCCCTTTGAGCTGATTCGCTACATAAGGCAGCAACATAACAACACTGTGGCCTCAAAGCTTACAACTCACCTACTCTGGCTCGATTACTATTCCTGAGGTAAAACACACCCTCTTCATTACCCTATGGACAAAGAAATGTAGAAATAAAGAAATGTGAAAATAAATAAATGTAGAAACAAATGAATAAATACATAAATGTGGAAATAAATAAATATAGAAATAAATACGTAAATAAATACATAGGTATGGAAATAAATAAAAGTTGAAATAAATAAATGTAGACTATAAATAAATAAAATAAAAAATAAATAAACGTGGAACAAAAGGAAAAAAATATATACATAAATAAGGAAATAAAAGTATAAATAATATTTTTTTTTTTTTTACTTTTCTTTGTATATTTATTTTTATATTTATTTATTTATTTTTACATTTTTACATTTCTTTGTATATTTATTTATATATTTATTTTTTTCTAATTTTGTCAGGTTTGGCATTCCATAAATATGTACAGTACTGTTAATTTAGTTATATGTAATTATTTCACAAATGCTTATAGATCATTAAAACAATTAAAAAAATGCTTATAGATCATTAAAAGTGTTTATAACACTTTAAAATAAGGTCTCATTTGTTAACATTAGTTAATGCATTAACTAACATGAACTAACAATGAACAATACATTTTTACAGTATTTATTAATCTTTGTTAATGTTAGTTAATAAAAAATAGTACATTAACTAATGTTAACAGATACAACTTTAAATTTTAATTAATAATATATTAGTAAATTTTTAACTAAGATTAATAAATGCTATATAAATATTGTTCATGTTAACTGATATTGTTAATTAATGTTAACAACTGAAACCTTATTGTAAAGTGTTACCAAAGTTTTGTATATTGTTCCCTTTGTGTGTGTGTGTGTGTGTGTGTGTCTGTTTTACACTCTGATGTGTAATGTGTGTGTGTGTCTGATGTTATAGAGTAACCCTTTCATTGCTGTGAAATAACAAATAGACTGCCAGAGGGTTAAATGCATGTGCTCGCTGTGCACGGTTTTCTGATGCCACCTGGGTGGCGTTGGCGCAGTGGGCTTGGGCCCTAGATGGCTGCTTGCAGCTATATTTATTATTATTATTAATTTTATTATTATTATTTCTGTTTTCAATTAAATAAATGTACTATATTTAGTTTGATAATGTTTTTAATCTAAACAAGTTGTGTTCCAAATTTGAGGATGATATCTAAAAAGATCTTTCAGTAAGATTTTGTTTGGGCGTAGTACCACGTTTCCACCAGATGAAATTCGCTTCCCATTCATTTCCAATGCGGTCATTTTTGATCGTGAACAGTACTTTTTTTTTCGGGACCATTTAACCTTTTCAAATCATGTTCATGATTTTTTTTTCCAACATAGCAACTTAGCAAGTACACATAGCAAGTGCCAAAACCTTTACCAAGTTTCGTAGCACCAGAGGGTTAAAGATTAACTTTAACATTTAACCTCAACCTAGGCAATTTACTCCCCCTATAAAGTCCCATGTAAAGCATGCTGGGATGTACAAATCCCCTGCCCATTTGCAGTTAATAATCATGCTGCATTAGCCTTTTTGTAAGTAAACTGAACAACCAGCCTGCTACAAAGTGCCTCAAACAAAACCCATAGTATGTATGATGTGATGCCACTACTCTCAAAGACTTTGGCTAATCCAGTCATTAGATCTTCTTTCTCATTATATCAACCCGGCATATTGCAAACATGATTGTGTTTACACATATAAGATGATCTCCAGAAATTGCGTAAATCCAATCAGATTAGAGGTTGCTCGAGAAAGTAATAATCCAGTTTTATGTGCATTATGCATACGACTGCTCTGCCAACCACACACAACACTTTGAAATTGTGTCAGTTAGTGTTAATTTCGTTAAGGAAGACTATGACGAAAATTGTTCGTTGACGAGTTTTTTTCCCATGACTAAGACGAGACGAAGACGAGACGACAATAAGGTCAATAAACGATAACTATCAACATGCAATTTCGTTGACGAAATAAGACGAGACTAAAATGTATTCAAAAAGATAAACACTTTACCAAAAACCTCTTTTTAAAAAAGGAGGCAAATGCCTTGTCCAAATACCCCTCACTTGCGGTCTTTGCACTTGACCACTTGACTACTAATATGACATATTTCCTGTATTTGGCCCAAGTGTTCAAGTGAGGATGAAGACCACAAGTGTGTGTCGAACTTTTCATTACCTGATGGGACACACTTATAGTGTTGTAAAAATGCAAGTGTTTACATAGCTTTATTTTAATTTAAATTTTAAATACTTTGCATTTTAAAATCAACTTCTAAATGTCTGTTCAGTAGTCCCTATAACATGAGATAATTTTAATTTGTGGTGCTTCTAATTAAGTGATAAAAATCGGTTGCAAATATTGTACTAGTGTGGATTTAGTGTGCGTTAAGGGCACTGCGCTTTGGCGTTTTTAAAATCTGGGACAGTCTTGCGCACTTACTTCCAGTCGCGCGCACGCGCTCTCAAATGGCCAAGACCGCAAGTGTGGGTATTTGGACAAGGGGATGGTCCTCACTGCAGAACACAAGATCCAGGGGGCGTGGTTGGATCCAGATCCAACTCCTCCCACCTTACATATACCTAAACCTACCCATCTCCACCCCTTAACTTACCAATCTCCACCCTCTAGATGTGGATCCAACCACGCCCCCTGTATCTTGTGTTCTGCAGTGAGGGGCTACTGATGATCTGAAAAACAAACAAGCTGGAGTTTAGCATCTAAATGAAAGTGTCATTCAGCTGGTCAGTGTTCTGTCATGAGATCTCACTATATTGTTTGCGATTGTGATCGCTGAATAAATACACTTACTCAATCGCTGTTGTTTTAATAGAGAAATAGGTTATCGCAACTATGGAATTAGTGGAATTACTAGGAATTTCACTGTTATAATATTTTTCGTTTGTTTTAGCTGTTTTCATAATGTAGAGAGAGATTGCATAAGTCTTTGGTGTTGATTTATATAATAAAAAGCCTATAATAAATCAGTACACTAGATGAGGTAAAATACACCATTATGTGTCCCCATTCTATTGATTTGTGCTTACTGGAGAAAGTGC
>NW_015656008.1:54946-58045 GCF_001515625.1 Sinocyclocheilus rhinocerous | reverse complement strand
TTTAGCATCTAAATGAAAGTGTCATTCAGCTGGTCAGTGTTCTGTCATGAGATCTCACTATATTGTTTGCGATTGTGATCGCTGAATAAATACACTTACTCAATCGCTGTTGTTTTAATAGAGAAATAGGTTATCGCAACTATGGAATTAGTGGAATTACTAGGAATTTCACTGTTATAATATTTTTCGTTTGTTTTAGCTGTTTTCATAATGTAGACAGAAAGATTGCAAAAGTCTTTGGTGTTGATTTATATAATAAAAAGCCTATAATAAATCAGTACACTAGATGAGGTAAAATACACCATTATGTGTCCCCATTCTATTGATTTGTGCTTACTGGAGAAAGTGCAATACCTGAAATGCAAAAGTAAATTTCTCAAATGACAACAATCATTACAATTATAATTTTGAGAAAAAAATGTTTTTTATCAGTTTAACCATTATACAGAATGACGAAAATGTGACTAATATTTCATTGACTAAAAAACCTGACTAAAATGCTCATTTCATTGAATAAACAAAAACAGGACAAGTTTGCCTAAATATGATAACTAAAATGTACATTTGAGTAAGACTAAGTCTAAATTAAAAATGGCTGACAAAATTAATACTGCTGTACGGTTAATTAATAATAATCGTATTGCTAAAATGTCAAGTTTTCATTGACTAAAACTAGACTAAAATACTTCAGGTTTTCTTCGACTAAAACTAGACTAAAATGTTGAGACTTTTAGTCGACTAAAACTTGACTAAAACTAAATAGGATAAGGTTGACTAAATATGATAAAAACTAACAAGGACATTTTAGCCCGGGACTAAGACTAAGACTAAAATGAAAATAGCTGACAAAATTAAGACTAGTGTCAGTTCAGTTTGCAGGGCAAGCACCTCTTATATTTCCCTCAGAAAATGTACAAATTCATTGCTGTGCCTCAAGCGATTTTGTTTATCTGAAGATTTGTTTTCACTTCTCTATTCAGTGTCGTCATCTCTGCCTCTGAGGATTGTTGCATGAGATTTACAGACATTTTACATTTACCCTGGCATCCTGTACTGCTTGTATAATCAGCCAATGTCATTTCTTTTCCCTAATCGTATATTCTCTTGCCACTACCTGTTCTGATGCTGGCGGACGTCATCAGCAGCAACATCACCTCCGTCACCAACTGTACTGACAGACAAACAGCAAGGCACTGCTCGTCAGTACTGGCATTCTCATCTGCTTCCCATATTCCTCCTTCTAGTTCAATTCCCATTGGATATGTATCTGTAAATCTGAAACGTCGCCTTACAGTTTTATCACCACTAGTAGATCTGTTTTCCCTATTTCCGCCTCTGCATCATCTTATCATGGCTCCTGCTCAGATAAGTCTACAACCTGCAATAATGGTTACAACACAGCTGAACATGCTGAACTTGCTTTGCACTTTTGGACTTTTTATCCTTGGAGTGGCAGACTCATGCGAATAAGGCTAACCGGGTCATGCTAACCGGCAAAAGCTCTTGGCAACTACTTTTCATAATTCAGCCAATTCCCGATGGATAGAATCAAGCCCAGCCTTGTCTATTTTATTTTTTATTATTATTTTTTTTAATACAATTTCACTCAGAAATACAGATTACAGATGCAAAATGGGTTGAAACAGCGTTTCATTTGATTATAAGGGTCACAATTCAGCCTATGGCACACTGGCCTCCAGCAGCTAATGAAATGGCTGCTACAACGCCGTGGGTCCTGAAGAGGTGAGTCATCCGAGTTAAGGGTCCAACTCTTGTTTTTCCAGGTGTGACAGTGGTAATCACAGTCCTTTTATTTCATCATCTTGTGCGTATTAAAGATTAGACCCTTGTGCTAACCAGTAACACTCACAGCTGGTTATTCAGTGGTGTTTTCATAAAAGCATATTGATTATACAATCAGTACAAAGCAGTACATGATTTAGATCAGTTACAGATCAGTGAATACATTGCTTTTTTTTTCTTTTTTGGAAAATGACTGATGGTTGATTCAGAAAGCAGGTCACCTTGCACGGAATAGTAAAATCATTAAAGCACTTTTGTAATGGATAATCACAACTACCCTGTTGTATCAGTATTTTAATAAAGCCACTCAAGCCTGTGTGCTGAATTTTATGGCAGGTATTGTGTTCTTAAGCACAATGTAAAGCATTAGTAAAATCACTGTAATGCATGTGCTGGAGTGGTTTATTGCTTTCATTAAACAGCAACAAAAGCAATTCATTTACAATTAGTATTACTGTTATTATTTGATCATTTGCATCATTTTTAATTATTAGTAATACTTAATAACTGAAAAGGGGAAACCTGCTCTATTGCACATACTAAAACAATATACAATCAGCGTAATACATTTATGTTTCAGATGAGAACATAATTATATTGTGAAAAGTCTCAGCAAAAATCTAGTAATCAAAAAGCGATAAAATGTCTCAATACATGGTTCAAATTGATTCAGACTTCTAACAACACTCAACATGTGTTTTACTTCTCTTCAATTTACTTAATTAAAATGAGCTAATGCAACACACACACACACACACACACACACACATATATATATATATATAATTTAGCTTGCCCATCACATGAATAAATTACATTATATTATAATATAATATAATATTTCACAAGGTCATTTATTTCAGTATATTATTCAGTATACTTGATTATATTGTTGATTGTTCAGGAACTCGAGCTGCATCAAAACGCTATGGGAACGCCTTCAGCGTGACCATGTTCTGAATCACGTGTGTAATCAGTCCAATGGATGGACGAGACGTCATGGGCGAGGTGACGTAGCGACCAGGATGCTTAAAAGCACGTGCGGTGGATACAGCGGCAGCTTTCTGTCATTCAGCAAGCGCTCTGTGTGTGTCAGTCTTATTTATTGTTGTCTGTCCCAGTTGCAAGCATATTATGTCTAATGCTTCTCAGAAGACAAAGCTTAAAGGGGTCATATGATGCGATTTCAATTTTTCCTTTCTCTTTGAAGTGGAAGCTCTTGGTGCATAAAGAATATCTGTAAAGTTGCAAAGACTAAAGTCTCAAATCCAAAGAGATATTCTTTATAAAAGTTAA
>NW_015656008.1:42529-47525 GCF_001515625.1 Sinocyclocheilus rhinocerous | reverse complement strand
GATGTGGGAAGATTTGCATAATGCCGCCCAAATGTTCACGCAAAGAAAGAAGGCGTAACTTTTATTCTCGCTGTAGTATTGTTGCTGCCGCCGCCACCATGTCGTGAAGACGCTGTGTGTTTTGTTGTGAAAGCGAAACTACTTTGTTTGGCTTTCCAAAAATGGACACGACTAGAAATCAGTGGTTAAGTTGTATTTGCAACACTGTTCCAGAACACTTCAACCCAAATATTCAGATGTGTGCAGCGCATTTTATGGAGGACTGTTTCCTGATCCTGGTAGAGTAGACTACAATGCCGGCTGTTCTGACTCACAGACTGTAAGTACGTTTAAGAATTTGCAGAATTTGCCACTGACGATTCAAACTCGAGTTTTGAGCAGTGTAGAGTAGCGCTTGTTGTTAATGTTTTTGGGGCGTAACATTACCGTCACACGCTTGCGGTATTCGGCCAATCACAACGCACTGGATTGCTGGCCAATCAGAGCACACCTCGCTTTTTCAGACCGATGAGCTTTGTAAAAATCGACGCGTTTCAGAAAGGCGGGGCATAGAGGAGAAACAATAATGTACAGTATGTGGATAATAATGTGTTTTTTGAACCTTAAACCGCATAAACACATTTCATTACACCAAATACACAAAATAATGTTCTTTTTAGAAACATCATATGACCCCTTTAAGGGCGAGAGTAAGCAGCATTTTAGACTGTGTGTTCCTCCCTGCCCGTGTTACATTATGGGTGGGAATACACACAGTTTATGTGTTGTTTGTGTGGGAGCGGAGCTCGCACAGTCAGCTCTCGAGGGGGCTGATTGTGCTTCTGCCCGCTGCAAACGCTCCGCTCCCGCCAGGCACGCTTCGAGGAGCGTGTCCGTGCTTGTGATCTTACGGATACTGTCCCGCTGCTGCTGAGGCACGGTGGCGACTGAGATCGCGGGGATCGCACATGGATCTAGCGGACAGGTTGGAGATGGGCTCGCCCTTTCTCCGACTGCACTCCCTAGATCTAGCGCTCTCTCTCGGGGTTCGGAACCGCACTGAGGTCTCTTCCCCATATATATATATGTATGTATATGTTATATTATTTAGCAGGGACTGGAGACAGGCCTCCCCTTTCTCCTCTTGGGATAAAATTCTCGAGTGAGAGCACGGTGTTTACCTCTCTTCATCCAAGGAGGTTGATGGGGTCAGCCCCAGCCGTGTTCCAACTCCTCATTCAGGGAGCCGAAGGCGGATCTGCGGACCGTCATTCTTGCTGTATAGTCTTTGGCTAAAACGTCCTGACGCCTATGGCCCAGGACTTCTGAGGGCTGGCCCCCTCTGGGGAAGAGTGGTGTACACCTCATTATACGGTGCCCGTCTCTCCTCAGTGCCCTCAGGAGATCGGTCTGTCAACCCTGCCACCTCCGGTGCTTCAGGGCACAGCGGTCTCCAGCGAGCACAATTCTCAGTGTCCGCCCGGAAACGTAGCGGTTCTGGTAGGCTCGCTACCTCGAAGGAGGTCTCTAGAACAGCTAGTTCGGTCGTCCCCTGCCGGTCTGCTGCTTCAGGGAACCAAGCTGGCCACTCTAAGTACACCAGAGGCCAGTCTCGAGAGACTGGATCCCTTAGTAGGTCACCTGGCAGTGTGGGAGCCCCTGCCAAACGTGTCTCATTGGGTCCTGCCCCGAGCAGTCTAGTTCTATCAGTCTAAGTCTTCCTAGGAGATGACGGGTCTGAGGACAAAGAACATCCTGGTGCCCATGGCTCAGGGCTTCTGAGGGCAGGCCCCTCTGGGGCTGTGGAGCGATCGCCATCTCACATGGCACATCAAGTGTCTGGAGATGCTGGTCGTGTTTCTAGCATTGAAACACTTTCTCCCGGACCTAAGAGATAGCCATGTGTTGGTGCTCACCGACAACACAGCGGTGGTCTCTTACATCAACCACCAGGGAGGTCTGCGTTCGTGACCCCTTTACAGGCTGGCGCACCAGATCCTTGTGTGGTCCCAGGGGAAACTCCTCTCGCTGAGAGCAGTTCACATCCCTGGGCATCTCAATATGGGAGCAGACATCCTGTTGAGGCAGGGGCCGAGGCCTGGGGAATGGAGACTTCACCCCGAGGTGGTGAAGCAGATATGGATTTTTGGCCAGGCTCAAGTGTACCTGTTTGCGACTCAGGAGACATCGCACTGTCCCCTCTGGTTCTCTATGACTCATCCAGCTCTACTGGGGCTGGATGCCATGGTACAGACGTGGCCAAGGCTCTGTTCCCGGGAGTTCTGGAGAGAGTACGGCGGGACGGGGTCCGTCTACTGCTAGTGGCCCCGTTCTGGCTGGGCCGAGTTTGGTTCTCAGACCTGGTGTCCCTTCTCGAAGGGTCTCCATGGGAGATTCCCATCAGGAGGGACCTCCTCTCTCAAGCAGGGGGCACCATAGTTCACCCCTGCCCGGAGCTGTGGAAGTTATGGGTGTGGCCCTGAGGGGGCACATCTCGTAGCTTCCGGTCTCTCAACCAAGGTTGTTGAGACCATTCTCCAATCCAGAGCTCCCTCTATGAGGAAACTGTACGTCTTGAAGTGGAAGCTTTTCACTTCTTGCTCAACCCAGCTGAACCCAGTTAACTGCACAGTACAGTGCTGGAGTTCCTGCATGCCCGATTCTCCGCAGGGTTGACCCACTCCAACTTGAAGGTCTACATGGCGGCCATTGCGGCCTACCACGCCCCTCTCGGTGGCCAGTCAGTGGGCAGACACCCCCTGGTTACCCGTTTCCTCCGCGATGCGCTAAGGCTGAGGCCTCCGGCCAGAGAAGCTTATGCTAAGTGGTGGAGCAGGATGCTATTCCATAGCCTTGAGTCTTCTGATCTCCCCTCTCCTTTGGGGGTCAAGGCTCACTCCTCCAGATGTTGGCCTTCGGGATGCTGTGGGATGTCCACCCCGCCTACTTTGTCAGGTTCCTACCTGCATTCTGTGCCACTCCTGGCTCCTTTTCTCTCGCCTTAGCTGTGCTCTTTCACACTAGGCAGGGATTTGTAAGTCTGGTGGTGTGGGCATACTCATTCCCATAATGTTTTGACACAGCTCGAGTTCCTGAAGGGGAACGTCTCTAGGTTACACATTTAACCATGGTTCCTCGAGGGAACGAGACGTTGCGTCTCATTGCCATACTTCCGGCATCGCTGCAAGCGCTTACTTAATTTCCCAGAAGCTACCGCTGTATCCACCGCACGTGTTTTTAAGCGTACTGGTCGCTACGTCACCCCACCCGTGATGTCTCACCCATCCATTGGACTGATTACACACCTGATTCAGAGCGTGGTCACGCTGAAGGCGTTCCCATAGCGTTTCGACGCAGCGTCTCTTTCCCTCGGGGAACCATGGTTACATGCGTAACCTAGAGACGTTCCTGCTGTTAAATTGATTCCTTTGTAATATCTCCCTAGTTTTGCCTTGTGAAGACATGCATACATGATGCATATTATGCTGAATAAATCAAGAGAAGCAGAAATCGTGATCATTAAAATATGATTTATTGTGCAGCCCTATGATATTCCATAATTGATTCTGTTGTTTTCCTGTTTATCATTGTGAACCTGCTTAGACAAAGTATGTACTGTATAAAGCACAACAGAAATAAAGGTGACCTGACTTGACATGATACACACAAAAATTTTAATGTTTGCTTTGAAAAGGAAAATAACCCAGTAAAACAAGTTATGTGGTTTGTTTTCAACAAAATAGATCCAGACCTCATGAGATTAGACAGTAAAAAGAGCTGAACGGAAATAGAGAGCTATCATGTCAACACCCATCGGCTATTCAAGAAACCTGTGAAAAACAAACATCGAAGGTCCTGGATCATTTGGCTTGGCTTGGCATTGGTGACATACAGATGATTTCATGACTTACATGAACATCAGTCCAGATCTGATCTGAGTGCTGCTGGTTTCCAGATACAGCTGTCTGGATGCTGTCTGCAGGTTCTCCAGGCCTGTCAGGTGATTGGGCTTGTGGTCTCTGTGTTCTCGGCATTATAGCTGACAGAGTCACTTTACATCGGCTGATGTTCTAATAAACACACAACAACACTCCATTTCCGCTGCTGATTGCTCTGCCAAAGCCCATGGAAAAGACTGTCTGTCATAATGGAGAAACCAAATAATAATTATATAAATAAATGGTGAGAGTTTTTGCGATTACATTCAATCCTCACACAATATGTGTAATATTTCGTTTTAATGTAACACTGGAAAAATAGCTGTTTACCATTACTGTAGAGTCACTTCCATTAGGACTAATGTCCGGTGGAGTGCTGCAGTTATTTCGGGATAATTATTTTGAATTCCTGTCTGCAGTAAACCCTTGAATTGATTGGTACACCAACACTACAGCACATACCTAGCTGTTCAGATGATTCATAGTAGTAACAACACTGGAGCGTGTAATGCTGAGCACAGGAGCACAACTCAAGACTTACGTACATTTTCTGGCTCCAGAGGAAGGACACATATTTATCTATCAGATGGTGATGCTCATCTCCTGTTCTCTCACAGCAGCAGTGACCTTCATCCTTCAATGGAGAAGTCAAAACAAAAATTAACAGCTGCTTTCTTTCTTTCTCTCAGGCAGTAGAGGTAATCTAACAGTCAATGTGGAAGTTAGCTCCAACCAACCAATAAATAAATAAATAAATCAGAAATAGTTTCTGCAAACAGCATTTATTGCCTGCAAGACTATCTGAGGATTCTGGGGAGTATTTTGTGAGTTATTTTATCATTTATTTTAACTTTCTGCATCCCTGTTATTGAGACATTACTAGCTGTTCTTCATGTGAATAGACAGAAAATGTGTATAATAAATGTTTCTTAGATCACATTACGTAGCCTACCAAACTATGGGATGAATTTTCTAAAGGATATTTCAGCACAAAAAAAAAAAACATAAATAAAATAAAATAAAATGTATGAACTATCAATTTAATATAAATGAGTTAAATACATATTTTTTTTTGAAGG
>NW_015656008.1:25695-42454 GCF_001515625.1 Sinocyclocheilus rhinocerous | reverse complement strand
GCTAAAGGATATTTCAGCAAAAAAAAAAAAAACATAAATAAAATAAAATAAAATGTATGAACTATCAATTGAATATAAATGAGTTAAATACATTTTTTTTTTTGAAGGGTGCTGATCAACTGCTATGAATTGTCATTATTGTTGCGCATTCTCATTGGTTTGTTGGCCTGTGGGTGATTTCATGCACAAGAAAAGCTGTCCGCGAATTGCTTTTGCAAGCAGAATATGCTGTTGCTGAAAGATCTCCCTTACTAAAAATCACATTGTATTTGATGCAAAACTAACTTATAAAGATGCTACTTTTTTCACAAAATATTTTTATACTTATCAATTTTCACATTTTAGACTGCACTAAAACATGCCAGCCCAGAGTTACAGTTGTGTTCTTTTGCACTCTAAAACATGAACATAAAACATAAAACTCTGAAACATTTGTTTATTTTATAAATGTTCATTGTGTATTGTTTTATGGCATTTAAGTGATCAAGTTTCTTTTCGTTATTTACAAAAAATTATTCAACTTGTTAGTAAGAGGACAAAACTGAAGTTCTTCTTTTTAACCTGTTTTTGAAATACAATTCAATAATGTGATAAAAGTTTCAGCATTTATCATGATATGAAACCTTGATACAAAATATCAATGTACATGCCTAAGGAGAAATAGATCAGCATTTGCTAGCACATCCACATTGTTTGCCATAGCAATGATACACAATGTCCAAGACTATAGCAATTGATGTTCCGCCAATATTTTATTTATTTATTTATTATTTTTATTTTTATTTTTATTTTTATTTTTATTTTTCATGATGGCAGTATCCAAATCTGGAAAGATTTGTCGTTGACAACAGCAAAAAAAAAAATGCAATGTTTCCTGCTGCTAGTATGTTTTAACGAAGTCTTCTTGTAACAATACTTGACGTAGCA
Organism: Sinocyclocheilus rhinocerous; assembly: GCF_001515625.1. NCBI lineage: Eukaryota > Metazoa > Chordata > Actinopteri > Cypriniformes > Cyprinidae > Sinocyclocheilus > Sinocyclocheilus rhinocerous. The sequence goes on along the minus strand of NW_015656008.1, from coordinate 41,527 downwards.
TCCAGTTGCACAACAAATGATGAAAAAAGCATAAAATATGATGTGATTCTTTAGACTGAGATGACTTAACAAAAAAAAAAAATCTGATTTAATAAGATTTCAAATCACCAACAAAAATGGATTGGATTGAGCTTGTGAAAATGGTATTTTGTGAGGTTATTTTCCTGTTCAGATTTTCCAAATGAACTGAAACTGCATGGCAAGCCATAGACAGAAACGTGTTAAAGAACAATTTAGGAGAAATTAAATGCTGAAACACTGTCATTGTACACAATTATCAACTTTGGAAACACAATATATATATATATATATATAAAACATAAATACAATATAAAAAAAATGTATGCATCAAAGAATTTGGTTATCAAAATTAGTAAAAGGAAATAAAATAGAAAAACCTTCCATACATCACCAAAAGAGACACTATTAAGCAGACCAGAATGGAGTTGAGTGTGGGAGATAAAGGGCTGCCTCTCCAGCAGCACAGCAGGTGTAATGTGACAGACAACTGATTAATGATGCGTAGTTTATTTCGGTGTCCATTAGCTCGGAGGAGAGCAGAAGGTTCAGCCTCTCGTTGTGGGGTGCTGAGACGTTAGAGTGCTGGAAAGAAACACAACTGTGTTAGAAGGTCTTTCACTGGCCTTTGCACCCCTATGGTATCTTCCTTCACTTCATCAAACACCTTTGACCCCCTGTGGATGGCCACTCATCTGTTGTCAAATTGAAGCAAGGAAAGTCTAACAGTCTAGGCTATTGCCCACACAGAAGTCTAAGTGGCAATTATATATATATATATATATATATATGCTAGGGGTGGGCGATATGACCAAAATCTAATGTCATGATATGAGTAATTTCATAACTCTCAGTCAGTAGTTTGATAAAGAACAAAGAAACAAGCAATAGGACAAAAACTACAATAGAACAAAGACACAAATAGACCTATGTGAAAAAAAACTTAAATTGTATGTTATGTAAATAAATAAATAAATATTCCTATTAAAGTTACAAAGGTGATTCGGTCAAGAGCAGCAAGAGATTTTCCTTCTTTTGTTGTTAGATTAACATTAATGACACAGACAGCAGCAGGTTTATTATCCTGCTGTCACTTTAAGACCGAAAGCATGGTTCTAATATACTGATACATATGCATTTTTTCTCAACTATTTATTTTCACTTAAGACATAATGGGCAAAAAGCACTAATGATTTGTTTAAGACTTGAATCTTAAAGTTGAGGACTTGCAACTCGACTTGGACTTGCCTGTCTTGACTCGGGACTTGACTCGAGACTTGAATGCAAAGACTCGAGACTTACTTGTGACTTGCAAAACAATGACTTGGTCCCACCTCTGACATAAATGTCACGTTAGTGTAATTGCAAATGAGACAGACAAATACTGGTTTCTCACGTCTACTAGTACATCGCCCACCCTATAGGCATATCCAGTATATATATATATTACATAAACATTTTAAGCAGCATAACTGTTTTCAACTTTGATACTAATAAGAAATGCTTTTTGAGCAACTAATCAGCATATTAGAATTCTGAAGGATCGTGTGACACTGAATACTGGAGTAATGATGCTGAAAAGCTTTTATCATGAATAAAATACATTCTGAAATAAATTAACACATTTTTTTTTTATTTGTCTTGGTAAGCTGATAAACTGAAGTCCAAAGCAATAGCACAATAGATGTTCATCTTAAGGGAGCATCTGTCATTTTATTATTCCTGTGCCTATAAAAAGAGACAGTGAGAAAAGTCATTTCTGCAATGACTCAATCATGTGACATTTAAAAATTTAGCTGCTGAGTATTTGGCAATAAAATGTGTTCTTTCAAAATTAGATTGTACATTTCATAATGTTCAACAAGAAAGCTTACATGGCTGTCTTTGTTAAAGTCTCTATTACTATATGATACTGGACCTCAAGTGTTTCTTCTCAATGAGAAAAGACAGAAAACTGGATTTTTACTTTATTTATTTATTTGTTTAGTTAGTTAGTTAGTTAGGATCTTATGGAGCCCCTAAAGGGACATGGTGGTGGAAAAAATATGGGGTGGGAGGGAAAAAAAAGAATCTTTTGCGTTCCCTCGCAAAACTTTTGCATTCTCTCTCCAAATTTTTTGCGTTCCCTTGCAAAACTTTTGCACTCTCGCAAAGATATTTGCGTTCTCTTGCAAAAGCTGAGTTCTGACAAACACTACCTGTTTAGGCTACTTTGCAGCGTGCAGTGGTTCATACAGCTCCGTACGTTTTCAATGGAGCGGTTCATAGAGTTTTATTTTGAACTTGGACTTAAGTATAAATAATTACAGTCAGTGCTTATTATTACTAATAACACTTGATATTAATAACCTTATTAATAATATTACTATTAATAAAGCTGAATAGCCCAGAATATGAACGCAATGCGCTAGTGCAGTGTTTCCCAACCTTTTTTTAGTCGCGGCACCCTTTGGAAATTTTAACAAACTTGTGGCACCCTACAAAATTTATTTTGTCACAATATTTGAATTTCTAACTTCGATATGATAATTAAGACGGCGATATAAAAAGACCAAATCTGGTATATTAATAAAATATATTACGCAGCACAGAAATTAGCCCAGAATATGAACGGAATGTGCAAAGTTTCACGTGTTTTATCCCCCGTAGAAAAAAACATTATAAAGAAAACTGTGGCTTAATAGATTGCTTGTCTGTACATATATTTTTAATAAAACATACAATTTGGGCTTTTTATATCACTGTGTTATCTTATATTAAGCCAGCTCGGTAGAAAACGTGCAAAACGTGTTTCGTGCAATTCAGCTCATAATTTGGGCTCATCTGCTTGAATGCACACAGTATATGTTTTTAATCATTTCTATAGCATATTTGGTCTTTTTTTATCACCGTCTTCATTAAGTCGCATTAAGCGTTTTCTTTTACGTCTTCTATGAGAGGAAAATGCTTGACGTGCAATTTAGCACTTTCTGTTCATATTCTGGGCTTATCTGCTTTCCTGTAGGCTATGGCTATGTAGTATATTTTATTAATAAACTGTAAAACCGTGACTAGAACTAAGCACTGACTGTATTTCTTTAGGCTCTTTGAACCACTGCAAGCTGTAAAGTAAGCAGGAAGTGTTTGTCCGAACTCAACTGGTTTTGCGAGACAACGCAAACATTTTTGCGAGAGAAGAGAATGCAAAAGTTTTGCTAGGGAACAAAAAAGATTAAAAAAAAATAAAAATTCCACCCACCCCATATTTTTTTCCAACACCATGTACCTTTAAGGGCTCAGTAGGATCTTGATATCGGTGGTTTCCGGTGTTATGAGATTTTCGGTTTCTGAGATTTTCAGTTTCGGTAGGTGGAGCATACATGAATATTCATGAGTTTCCCGGACATGCTTGTGCACTGAGAATTTTAGTTCACGCTCCTTGAATCTCAAAAGATTTAATGAAATACTTCAAAAAAAGTAAATATATTTTCAGCTTTCACTCTCGCAAATATATTTCAAACTTAATTCTAAACTACATTTGTTCATAATTTCGTAACACTTTATAATGTTTTTATTTGCATGTTTTGTGCAGCCGTTACTGAAGGATTGCAGGCATTCTTTGTGTAATGTTAGGATAAAGCACAGCAAACTTCAGCTAGTTGTATACAATGATTTCAGTTTGTTGTGCTGTAGCTTATTAGTTGTTATCATTTGAGTGCAACAAACTTGTATCTGTGGACTAATAATTTTTCATCTATCCTGGTGTGATTGTTCTTAATAAACTGTTTGGCATATTTACAAAATGAACAGGAATCTGAACCAAACACAAGCTTGAAAGTGTCCCTTTAATAGGCCTACATACATACAATTTGGGATTAAACAAAATTGTATGGACACGTGTAAAAAGTAGCCTACATTTTGGTACACTGTAAATGAGAAAAAAAATAATAATTCACAGCATTTTATGGAATGGAATAAGCAACTAATTTGATGGTAAAAAAATCATTTTATTTTATAAATGTTCATAAGTGTGCTTGTTCTTGTTTTGATAATACGATTATTGATTACTGTTTAAAGGTTTTGTATTAGTAAGGTTCTTTGTTCACCAACTGCATTTATCTGATTAAAAATATAGTCAAAAACAGTAATATTGTGAAGAATCAGTGAGTTACTGTCACGCCCATGGACAGTCTTGTGTTTTGTTCCTCATGTTCTCTCCTTGACCCAGTTTCTCCCATGTTTGTGCCCATATTTGGTTTTCCTGTTCCTGTTCCCATTTGAGTTCCATTTGTTTCAGCTGTGTCCATTTAATCTCCTCCTTTAGTTCCAGGTGTTCCCCCTTTAGTTCCTGTATTTAAGCCCTGTGTTTTCATGAGTCTGGTGTTCAGTCTCAAATGTTTACCCCGTGTGCTAAGTGTGTGTTCCTTGTTATTTTGGTTTGATTATAGTATTTCTGTTCTGGATCTCCTTTGTCTCCGCGCTCCTTCGTCTCCTCAGTAGTGCACGGTGACAGCTACTTTAGGGTACTATAAGAAAATACAGTGTGTTCTGGTGTTCAGTAAATGGTGCTCTGTACCAATCTGTACTTTTCGAAACGGGTACAGGTATCATTTGTATCATCGTCTAGAGGGTACTTAAACTTTCTTGCTTCCAACCTCAGTTTGCTGAAGACCGCACGACTGGCACAAAGCACTCTGAAACGTCACGTACGTCAGTAGCACAAGACAGCGCGAGTGCTGATAGCTGTTGTCATGTAGTTAAATTATTATTAAAAAAGCACAAATAAATAAATAAATATATATATATATATATATATATATTTATTTATTTATTTGTGCTTTTTTAATAATAATTTAACTACATGACAACAGCTATCAGCACTCGCGCTGTCTTGTGCTACTGACGTACGTGACGTTTCAGAGTGCTTTGTGCCAGTCGTGCGGTCTTCAGCAAACTGAGGTTGGAAGCAAGAAAGTTTAAGTACCGTCAATTTTGTGCTGTTTTTTTCCTACTGGTGAGATTGGGACGCTCTCGTGGTTACAAGGAGCGCCAAATTACCCTTTCCAAATGTAGTGAACTGACCAAACGGAAGACCACACTTCCCATCGAAGATACTGGCAGTGGTACATTAAGTCTCTTATTAACCTTGTCAGTTCACTTACTATCTCATGAATTATCGGTTAAAGTAAGCGTAGTGTAGTCTTTAACTATCTAGTGTACGTTTTGATATGTCTGTGATAGCTATAACTGCTAAGTGTAGGCCGAATGTTGCCATAGAAACAGCATCGTTAAACTAACGCCATTCTACTGTATGCATTAGACCCAGTGAACTATTATCTGCATGCAAATGTTTTGGTCGAAACGATGGCCACATACATTGACTGCAAGACATGTCAAGCCCTGAGCATTGAAAAGGGAAACGAAAAACAAAATAAAGGATTTAAGACTGTTGTTGGAAAGGAAGATGTATGTTTAGCTTAGAGTAATTACAGTTAGTAGAGGTCAATTTATTTTTTCACTTTAATTATTTGATAAAATATGATATTTAATAAAAAGTTCAATAGTATTTTGTCAGCTTTTGCACTGAAAGCAGAAAAAAAACGTAAAGCTTTTAAACAGGTTTATTCTGTATTTCCACTGTACATCACTCAAATCAGAAGTATTTACATATTTTATTATATTAATATTATTTTTTAAAGGAAACACTCAAGCCAAATGATGAAAAAAGAAGCAGTTTTTTTTTTTTATATATAATAATAAATAAAAATCTTTGCATGACAAATGCGAGTGAATCCGCTAAATTGTTCCGCAAGGCATTGCTTTCATTGACAGTGATAACCGTAGCAACTAACTATCAGACAAGCCGATGTCAAAATAGAGCTGTGCATTAATTGATGCAGAGTAAATTCAGATTAACAAAACTACAGCAGCAACAAGTCTGTGTTGGCTGAATATATTTAGCAGCTTAAAATTTAAAGGTAAAATTTAAAACACTCTTTTTTATGTGTCCTATTTAAGGCGATGTTTAAAAAATGTAGTTTTTAAATTAAATCTTAAAAGATTTCAAAATATTTAATGCATTTTTATTTAATTGTACTTGCTATACTTCATACTTAAATATATTAAAAGTACCAAAAATTGTTATAATAGTAATTTTATAATAATTCCAAAAGCAAGACTTTTGGAAACAAAAATAGGGAGTTGAAATGGCAACTGAGCTAATGAATGATCCTCTGCTCCCATCTACTGGTCATAATAATAATTTCATGTCATTTTCATCTTAAAAGTCTTTGTTTTCCACCAGTCTTTTTTCATGTCATCTTCGTGAATGAAAAGTAAATCTTTATAGTGATTTTATTTTCTGCACAACTGTAGAGTTAATTGTGCTGGTGGCGCTGCACTGCGGCAACATAGACACACACACACTCGTGCTGCTGTTTGTTTAAGCCCTATTCGCACGGGTATTGATAGTATTTTGGGTGGTGTCATATCGCTATACTACACCATACAACTATACAATTTGCAGAAAGAGAAAGCTGAAAAGGTTTCGAGGTTAATGTGTTACAAATAAATCAAGTAAAGCTTGAGATATTATTTTAACCTGGTGAAATGTAAATGACACAGGGCACGAAACTATATTAGTTTCTTTTTTTAAATCCATCAAACCGGACCATAGAACGGGACTCTCAAAGCCTTGAAATCCGGGTATCCACCTGTAAAACTAGTGGCAATGGTGTTTTATTCGAGTTTATTCGAGGGAGGCACTCCTGTCTCTGCGCTACTGTGGATATGCAGCAGATCTGTCCCGATCGTTCATTAAAAACTTGCCGGAGGGAATGAGAGCTCCACGTTGTCAGCGACTGTGAAGAAGAGGCCAGAGAGGAGGTGCATGACAACGGCTACGGAAAAGAGGTAATCGACCCCCACTGCCATCTATGATCCTGAGTAACGCAAGGTCGTAAGAAGAGGCCAGAGAGGAGGGGCATGACAACGGCTACGGAAAAGAGGTAATCGAACCCCACTGCCATCTATGATCCCGAGTAACGCAAGGTCGCTAAGGAATAAGATGGATGAACTTCGAATCTTAACAATTCAATTCAATTCAAGTTTATTTGTATAGTGCTTTTCACAATACAAATCGTTGCAAAGCAACTTTACAGAAAATTACGTTTCTACAATATATTTAGTAGTAGCTTATCAGTGGTGACTGTCAGTTAATGTGCATATGGCAGAAATGTACGGAAGAATCAATTAAAGACGTAATCAAACAGACGATGAACACTATTAACAACAATTATTATATGATGTGTGGCGAGGGGGACGTGATTCAGCGAGGTCTGCAACGGGAGAGAGAGGCAGGAGTCGAGCGGTGCGTAAGTAGGTCAAGTGCAAATGATAAACACCTGTGTCTCGTTTCAGTAATTGGTGTGGAGAGACCGGATAAAAGCCACCAGTAATCGGGAAGCAAGAGAGAGAGACTGACTGGGAACTCGAGCCACACGGGGAGACTGTTTGCGGGAGCAGGAATTGTATGCTGATTTATATTCTGAGTTATTTACTGAGTGATTGAAAGCGCAGTGGGCGCCACTTCTTTTGTTTGTGCCAGAGAGCTTTAAATAAAGCACGAGTCCCAGTCACGCCGATCCTGTCTTCTTCCTTCCACACTTTGAAGCACATCACACTGGTGCCGAAACCCGGGAAGGAAGAAGAACGCCCCTGCCATCATGCAGTCCCCACCAGGATCGCCATTTGCGGAGGTCATCCAATCACTCGCGGGTCTTCACCAGGAACACCATCAGGCACTGCTGGGCATGAGGGACGATCAGGAACGGCGTTTCCGAGCACTCATCCAAGCCCAGCAGGAAGACCGCGAGCTGTTCCGGAGCTGGATTGACCGGGAGGTTCGGGCTACGGGAACTCCATCTGCCCCAGCCCTGCCCACTCATGTGCCTCTCAATAAGAGGGGTCCCCAGGACGACCCTGAGGTTTTCATAGACCTGTTTGAGAGGTCGGCTGAGGCATGTGGGTGGCCCCAAGAGGACTGGCCAGTGCGGCTCATCCCCTTGCTGTCTGGAGAAGCGCAGGTGGCTGCACAACAGCTGCCAGTTCAGAACCTCCTGGTCTACAAAGACCTTAAGCACGCCATCCTCCAGCGGGTTGGCCTGAGTCCCGAGCAGCACCGCCAGTGCTTCAGGTCGCTGGACCTCAGAGAGTGTGGCTGACCCTTCGTGATGGCGCAACAGCTCCGGGACGCCTGCCGCAGATGGCTGTTGGCCGAGAAAAGCGACGTCAAGGAAGTCATCGATAAAGTGGTACTGGAGCAGTTCGTGGCTCGGCTGCCTAGGAAGACTGAACAGTGGGTCCAGTGCCATCGCCCGACGTCGCTGAAACAGGCCATCCAACTGGCGGAGGACCAGATGGTGGCATGCCCCGGGGTCGGCGAACCACTGCGATCTGTCTCTCTCTCTCTCTCCCTTTCCCGGTGCTGCGGGGACCCAGGTCATTTTATTGATCAGTGATGGAGGTGGGGACACTGATCCGGGTCCCGGACGCCCCACAGGCTGCCCCCGATCAAGCTGGCCTGTACCAAATACCCGTGAGTATTAAGCCGCTTCCTGCCACTAGGGCGGCGGGGAGGCCTGGGCCGGCCTGTTGGCGTTGCGGGGACCCAGGTCATTTTATTGATCGGTGACAAGTGATGGAGGTGGGGACACTGATCCAGGTCCCGGACGTCCCACAGGCTGCCCCCAATCAAGCTGGCCTGTACCAAATACCCGTGAGTATTAAGGGGGGTACGTATCAGGCTTTGGTGGATTCGGGATGTAACCAAACCTCAATTCATCAAAGCCTGACTCAGCCGGAGGCATTGGATAAGAGCCGCGAGGTTCTTTTGTTTGTGCCAGAGAGCTGCAAATAAAGCACGAGTCCCAGTCACGCTGACCCTGTCTTCTTCCTTCCACCCTTTGAACCACATCACACTGGTGCCGAAACCCAGGAAGGAAGAAAAACGCCGCCGCCGTCATGCAGTCCCCGCCAGGATCGCCATTTGTGGAGGTCATCCAATCACTCGCGGGTCTTCACCAGGAACACCATCAGGCACTGCTGAGCATGAGGGACGATCAGGAACGGCGTTTCCGAGCACTCATCCAAGCCCAGCAGGAAGACCGCGAGCTGTTCCGGAGCTGGATTGACCGGGAGGTTCGGGCTACGGGAACTCCATCTGCCCCAGCACCGCCCACTCACGTGCCTCTCAATAAGATGGGTCCCCAGGATGACCCGGAGGTGTTCATAGACCTGTTTGAGAGGTCGGCTGAGGCATGTGGGTGGCCCCAAGAGGACTGGCCAGTGCGGCTCATCCCCCTGCTGTCTGGAGAAGCACAGGTGACCACACAACAGCTGCCAGTCCAGAACCTCCTGGTCTACAAAGACCTGAAGCACACCATCCTCCAGCGGGTCGGCCTGAGTCCCGAGCAGCACCGCCAGCGATTCAGGTCGCTGGACCTCGGAGAGTGTGGCCGACCCTTCGTGATGGCGCAACAGCTCCGGGACGCCTGCCGCAGATGGCTGATGGCCGAGAAAAGCGACATTGAGGAAGTCATTGATAAAGTGGTACTGGAGCAGTTCGTGGCTCGGCTGCCGAGGAAGACTGCCCAGTGGGTCCAGTGCCACCGCCCGACGTCGCTGAAACAGGCCATCCAACTGGCAGAGGACCAGATGGTGGCATGCCCCGGGGTCGGCGAACCACTGCGATCTGTCTCTCTCTCTCTCCCTTTCCCGGTGCTGCGGGGACCCAGGTCATTTTATTGATCAGTGATGGAGGTGGGGACACTGATCCGGGTCCCGGACGCCCCACAGGCTGCCCCCGATCAAGCTGGCCTGTACCAAATACCCGTGAGTATTAAGGGGGGTACGTATCAGGCTTTGGTGGATTCGGGATGTAACCAAACCTCAATTCATCAAAGCCTGACTCAGCCGGAGGCATTGGATAAGAGCCGCGAGGTTAAGGTTCGGTGCGTGCACAGGGATGTGGTAAACTACCCCTTAATGTCGGTGGCTCTTCAATTTCGGGTACAAAAGCATTGGGTAGAGGTTGCAGTTAGCCCGCACTTCAGACATCCGCTAATTTTGGGAACAAATTGACCAGGTTTTAGTGTATTATTGGGGCATTTATGTGTGGATGTCTCTTGGGGAAAAGGAGAGCGGGGAAGGGGGGCGGTCGCACAGGTAGGAGAAGCTGAGCCGCTCCCTTTCCCGGTGCTGCGGGGACCCAGGTCATTTTATTGATCAGTGATGGAGGTGGGGACACTGATCCGGGTCCCGGACGCCCCACAGGCTGCCCCCGATCAAGCTGGCCTGTACCAAATACCCGTGAGTATTAAGGGGGGTACGTATCAGGCTTTGGTGGATTCGGGATGTAACCAAACCTCAATTCATCAAAGCCTGACTCAGCCGGAGGCATTGGATAAGAGCCGCGAGGTTAAGGTTCGGTGCGTGCACAGGGATGTGGTAAACTACCCCTTAATGTCGGTGGCTATTCAATTTCGGGTACAAAAGCATTGGGTAGAGGTTGCAGTTAGCCCGCACTTCAGACATCCGCTAATTTTGGTAACAAATTGACCAGGTTTTAGTGTATTATTGGGGCATTTATGTGTGGATGTCTCTTGGGGAAAAGGAGAGCGGGGAAGGGGGGCGGTCGCACAGGTAGGAGAAGCTGAGCCGGGACCAATGGGAACTGAGACAGGGGAACAGAGAGCTGTTGAGAGGAGAAGCCTCATGGAGTGTGATGATTTTCCCCTGGAACAGTCTCCGGATGAAACGCTCAAAAACGACTTTGAACAGGTCCGTTCCATCGACGGGCAGCTTCTCCAACCGATTCGACCGCTCTCCTATCCTTATTTTGCTATTTTAAAAGACAGGTTGTATCGAGTGACCCAAGACACTCAGTCAGAACAAGATACAACTCAGTTGTTAGTACCAAAAAGCCGTCGGGAAATGCTTTTCCAGGCGGCTCACTGTAATCTGATGGTCGGACATTTGGGACAAGCAGCAACACTTAATCGTCTAATGACCTGATTTTTCTGGCCAGGCATTCATGAGAACGTGCGCAGGTGGTGCGTGTCTTGTCGTGAATGTCAGCTGGTTAACCCACCGGCCACCCCAAAAGCACCATTGTGCCCTCTCCCTCTTATGCAGGTCCCCTTCGAAAGAATTGGCATGGACCTAATCGGGCCATTAGAACGATCTGCACGGGGGCATCGCTTTGCATTAGTCCTAGTGGATTATGCAACGCAATACCCAGAGGCAGTGGCACTCCGCAGCATTTCCGCGAAAAGTGTAGTGGACGGACTGTTTCATCTAATCTCCCGGGTGGGAATCCCAAAAGAGATTCTCACCGACCAAGGTTAACATTAAAAACCATGATTCGGAAGTTCGTTCACGAAGACGCCAAAAATTGGGACAAATGGCTGGAACCCCTCTTGTTTGCCGTGCGAAATCGATTCGCACCAGCGTTTATCACCCACAAACAGACGGTCTGGTCGAACGATTTAATCGCACATTAAAAACCACGATTCGAAAGTTCGTTCATGAAGACGCCAAAAATTGAGACAGATGGCTGGAACACCTCTTGTTTGCCGTGCGTGAGGTCCCCCAAGCCAAGCACATGATGCAATAAAACTTAGAGCAAAATTTGGTAGTTCTGTATTTGAGCAGACACAACTTTTTCTAAAATTTTAGGCATAAAAGGAAGATTTGAGATGGGTCTGTAATTTGCCAGTTCACTAGGATCTAGTTGTGGTTTCTTAATAAGAGGCTTAATAATGCCAGCTTGAATGGTTTTGGGACGTGACCTAAAGACAACGACGAGTTAATAATATTGAGAAGCGGTTCTTCTGCTACAGGTAACAACACTTTCAGTAATTTAGCGGGTACAGGATCTAATAAACATACTGTTGGTTTAGATGCAGTGATACGTTTATTTAGCTCTTCCTGTCCTATAGTTGTAAAGCACTGCAGTTTATCTTTGGGTGCGATGAATGAAGCTGAAGTATTAGACACTGTAGCAAGTCATTTGTAATTTTAACAAGTGCAGTTTCTGTGCTATGGTGGGGCCTGAAACCTGACTGAAATTCTTCATAGAGATATTTTTTTTGCAGGAAGGAGCACAATTGAGCAGACACAACTTTTTCAGAAATTTTAGACATAAAAGGAAGATTTGATATGGGTCTGTAATTTGCCAGTTCACTAGGATCTAGTTGTGGTTTCTTAATAAGAGGCTTAATAACCGCCAGCTTGAATGGTTTTGGGATGTGACCTAAAGACAACGACGAGTTAATATTGAGAAGCGGTTCTTCTGCTACAGGTAACAACTCTTTCAGTAATTTAGTGGGTACAGGATCTAACAGGCATGTTGTTGGTTTAGATGCAGTGATAAGTTTATTTAGCTGTTCCTGTCCTATAATTGTAAAGCACTGTAGTTTATCTTTTGGTGCGATGAATGGAGCTGAAGTATTATACGCTGTAGAATCTACATTTGTTATTGTATTTCTGATATCTATTTTATCAGTGAAGAACTTCATAAAGTCATTACTATTAAACTGTGAGGCAATATTTAGATCGGGTGGCGTCTGGTTATTTGTTAATCTAGCCACTGTGCTAAATAAAAACCTTGGATTGTTTTTGGTTATTTTCTATGAGTTTGCTGATATGCTCGGCCCTGACCGCTTTTAGAGCCTGTTTATAGCTGGACATACTGTTTTTCCATGCAATTCTTAAAACTTACCAGTCAGTTTTTCTCCATTTGCACTCAAGATTACGAGTTTCTTTCTTGATAGAATGGGTATTACTGTTGTACCATGGCGCAGTACGTTTTTCTCTAACCTTTTTCAATTTGATGGGGGCAACAGCTTCTAATGTATTAGAGAAGATAGTGCCCATGTTGCTAGTAATTTCGTCTAGTTCATGTGTACTTATCGGAACACAGAGCAGTTGAGATAAATCAGGCAGGTTATTTGTGAATCTGTCTTTGGTGGCTGGAACAATAGTTCTGCCTGGACGATAACGCGGAGCCATATAGTTAATATCAGTAATATGCAGGGGGTTGCTTCCCGTACCGTGAGTCCTGTATTATGCTTTTTACCGAGACTTGGTTACAGCCAGAGATCCCTGATGGTCTTGTTGAAATAGAGGGGTTCTCACACATTCGCTTAGGGTAAGGGTTAAGAGCGAGCTGTCGGGAAAAAGCATAGGGGGTGGGCTCTGCTTGTACATAAATGACAAGTGGTGCAGACAGCACACAGTCCGGGAGAAAATCTGTAACTCTGATGCAGAACTGTTATGTGTAAGTCTCAGGCCATTCTATCTACCATGTGAGTTTGGTAACATCCTTTTTTGCTCTGTTTATGTACCCCCCAACGGTAATGCCTCACGAGCTGCGACACAGGTGGCAGACTGTGTTCATGAAAAATTACAGCGCACCCCAAATGCCCCTGTTTTTTATCATTGGAGATTTTAATCATTGTAATTTAAACACTGCACTTCCAGGTTTTGAACAGTATATTAAATGTGATACCAGGAAGAATAGGACTTTGGACAAATGCTATGGAAATTTAAAACATGCATATACAGCCATAGCTAAACCGCCCTTGTCTAACTCTGACCATAATACTGTTCATCTGATTCCTACATATAAGACAGCCCTAAAGAGTTGTAAACCCTTGGTTAAAACTATCAATGTACGGTCAGAAGACAGCATAGAAACAGTGAAAGGTTGTTTTTTATGCACGGACTGGGATATTTTCTCTAGGGAGCAAAGCCTGGATAATGCCACAGAAACTACCACAGAATACATAAAATTATGTGTTGATACTGTGATTCCAAAACGGAAAATAAAAGTCTCAAGACTCAATGAAAATAGCCACCAACATGAAACTTACTAAGAAATCTTTGCATGCTGTAGATGAACTGGAAAAAAGCAAATGAGTTTAATTATTTTTATAAGAGGTTTGACAATCATGATTTCTCAGCTGAATGTGATATGGTGCTTGATAGTATTGCTATTGATGATACTGATAGGCTAGAGATTGACCCTAAATATATCAGCAAGTTTCTTAAGCAAATCAATGTCAATAAGGCCACAGGTCCAGACAGTATCTCTGCTTTTCTTTTAAGAACGTGCAGATGAACTGGCACGTGCCTGGTGCCCCATTTTCAGAGGTCCCTGCATTCTCACACTGTACCGACACAATGGAAAAAGGCAATTATTACACCTGTCCCTAAGAAACCCTGCCCGCAGGAAAATAACGATTTTAGACCTATTGCCTTAACTTCTGTTGTGATGAAGTGCATGGAAAAGCTCATTATGAGCAAACTACAGCTTGATGTAGGCCCACAGTTAGATCCCTACCAGTTTGCATATAAACACCAGAGAGGCACTGATGATGCAATCAACAGTATAGTGCACCTAGTGACTAAACATCTTGAGAATCCTAAGGCCTATGCCAGACTGTTGTTTGTAGATTTTACTTCAGCCTTTAACACTCTGCAGCCTCATGTTCTCTTGAAAACACTGCAGCGGATGAATGTCAACCCCTTTATTATTAAGTGGTTCCACTCATTTCTAACTAATCGTAGTCAGCAGGTCAGGGTGAATAGGACGTTGTCTGAACCTTTGACCATCAGCACTGGCGCTCCTCAGGGGTGTGTTAGTTCCCCAGTACTGTTCACACTGTACACTAATGAATGTACATGTAGTACTGCTAACAATTACATGATTAAGTTCTCTGATGATACAGTTATCCTGGGTCTCATGTTAGATACATCAGATTCTGTTGCATATAAACATGAGGTTCAGAACTTTGTTCAGTGGTGCGACAAACATTCTCTCATCATCAACACTAAGAAAACAGTGGAGATGGTGTTTGATCCCAAATCCATTGGAGACCACTTACCAGTGGCCATCAATGACCAGAACATAGTCCAGGTTGATTCCTACAGATATCTGGGCATACACATTGATAACAAGCTGACATGGAGTGTCCAGGTAGAAAACATCTGTACTAAGGTTCAACAGCGACTACACTTTTTACGTAGGCTGCGGGTCTTTGGTGTTAACCAGGGAGTGTTGCTTCTCTTCTATCATGCTGTAATTGAGAGCCTTCTGCGGTATGGCATCTCTGCCTGGTTTGGCAATCTCAATGTACAGCTGAAAGCACAGATTACAAGGTTAACACAGAGAGCCATGAAAATCATGGGAGTTAAGCAGCATCCCACACTTCAGGCTGTCTTTGCTGAAACCATCATCAGACAGGCCCGGAAAATTATTTCAGATCCCACCCATGTCCTCCACCCTGAGTATCAGCTTCTTCCCTCAGGAAGACGCTTTAGACTTCCCCAGTGCAGGCTTAACCGCTTTAAGAATTCCTTTGTCCCTCTGTCCATCAAAGCTTTAAATGACAAGTCAGCCAGAGGTTTGCCCCCATAACGGTGTTTTAATTGTAACGATATTCATGTATATTTCTTTTTTTTCTTTTTTCTTTTTTTATTGTATTTTATTATTATGACGATTACAGGTGTGTTGTATGATGTAGTGTGCAACTGGTTGGTTGATAGCAGTTTGTGTATGTGTTGTGTATGTGTTACTTATTTAAGCAGCAGTCACTGGATTGTATGTGTCCAAGACAATTTTCCTTCGGGACAATAAAAGTCTATCTACATCTATCTACATATGGAATGGGATATTTTCAAGAGAAAGATGAGAAACAGTCGATTCAATAATACAGACGAGCTGAAGGCTCAATAGTGCCTCAGCAGTGCCACAGGCTGATCGCTTCCATGC
>NW_015656008.1:22241-22321 GCF_001515625.1 Sinocyclocheilus rhinocerous | reverse complement strand
ACGCAGATGTCGCAGATGTGGCCCTGGAGTAGGTGCAGAAGGTCCTTAGCCTGGAACACGCAAGCAAAGGGGGGTGGGAA
>NW_015656008.1:21723-22052 GCF_001515625.1 Sinocyclocheilus rhinocerous | reverse complement strand
ACAGTTGTATGTTAAGAATTTTAAACTAATATAACTTCAAAACATACAAGCAAGTAGCAAATAATAAAGAGGAGCATAGAAACATATTACAAACAACAAACAAAGAGTGCTTTCAGTATTTAAGATTATATGAACGTTTTCCATTCAAGAACTGTCAGTGATTTTCTTCATCTTTACTGTTGTTTTTTACTATGACATCATAGACAGCGGGAGATCTATTAAGCTGCATTCACGCACGGATCTCTTTTGAAATATAAGACGTAATGTGGTTTGTCCTGTCCGTTTAATCCCTTAAGACATAACTGGCTGTGTTTACATTAATTTTGCGT
>NW_015656008.1:17561-21673 GCF_001515625.1 Sinocyclocheilus rhinocerous | reverse complement strand
CACTTACAAGGAGACACTCACAGCCGCATGCGCGAGCAGTCTTCACAAACAAAGCACGCTTTAGCATTTGAAATTGAAAGCAGCCTTCTGTTAGTCCGGTTCATATTGTAAATATATAAGTCCACTGCATTCCAAACCACATAAATGATGACTTCGTAGGGCATTTGCAAGGAAAATATACCTACGGGCGAGACCGCACACTTCAAGTGTAACATCAAACAGAGCACGCGTCTCTCGCAGCGCATCCTGTGCAATGAACGGATCGATTTTTTTCTCCCACCCCTAGTACCTTGGAGTGAAGGTTTGCTCGCCAGAGCTTAACCTTGTTGCAGATGTCATGTAAGTTAGATATGCATTTCACAGTGTAAACAGCTTCAGTGATTATAATGGGAGTTTTTGAAAGTGTTGGAACTCCGGCTAGACTGAAGTCAGTGATAATGTTCTTGATCTATAAAGGTGATCTATAAAGGTGCAAAATGCACCTCATTTGAGAATCGAGATATTTCATGATGTCATGGTGTTTTTTAATATTATATGTATTATAATTTGCATAGATATGCATTAGAATTTATTTGACGATTCAGCGACCAATGACAGTCTATATGTTTACTCTGCCTAGATAAACATTTAAAAAACAAAATAGTGCAGATTAATGACAAGAACATGTCCTGTGTGAACTGTCATGTACCTTATTCTTCTCTTTTTGGTTAAAAAAAAAGTTGTTTTTCACTCAGTTAGGAAGGACATCTCTGATTTTATTGTGTGTGTTATTTTTGTGACAAAAAATCATAATAATTTCCTCTAAAATCAAGTAGGCTTGGTGACCTCTCATCGACAATCATGATCGGTTTGAACATCACAGCATGTTCCACAAATGTGGTGTGTTCATGAAACCTCTAATAAAACCCGTGTCTGTTTGACGTCAGATATTATATTCGGCAGAGTAGAAGTATGTAAGTCAGCGGGTATCAATGGCATCTCATCACATACTGTCTGTCTTCATTAAAGTCTACAAAAACCTGTTGGGGTTTTAGATTGAAACTCATTATGATTCAGGCGAGTTCATTGCTACAAATCTGTGCTTATTATACTTTTGCCTGCACATCTGTCACACACGTTCGCACGCCATCCTCAGGCTCATGAACAGCTGGAAACAACTGTGAATCAAAGCTGAGCAGACTCCAAGTGCTTAGTCATACGTCCTTGATTTAGAGAGTGTGGCCTGTCTGTCAGTTTGACTGCAGATTGAAGCAGGTAACCTGTGGCTTTGAATACAAATGTGGCCATCATTGCCAGTTCTTTTTAAACATTAAAAGAAAAAAAAAATCAGATGAACTACGATACAGATGCTCATGATTGCCTGTGTACTGCACTGACTTTACTATTTGAATTTTTAAATTGTAAGACAAGAGCTGTATTTTGAAACCTGGTAATGTGCCTCCACGGGCATCACAGACACATTCCAGACACTCCTTTAAGTTACATTATTTTACCCAAACTCAAAAACATTATGTATCTGTTGTAATCTGTAATTGTATCAAATATTTAATTGTATGTGTTTAGGATACTATTAGGCTAGCTATTAAATTAGTCTTAAAAAATAATTTATCCATTTTATTCCAAAAATGTAATTTGTCACAGCCATTAACTCCACAAAATGCACAATAACTAATTTGATGTGGTGGAATCTACACTCAGGTCAGAATAAAGTAAGTATGTATGTATAAATAAATAAATACATACATACATACTGTACCATAAATGGTCGACAATGCTGAGAATACAACACATAACTGGAAATTATCCCTGTATTGTCTGACACATTTCAAAACATTCCTGCTTACCAACAAATTTGCCTTCACATTCTTGCATACCGCAGCACCGGTTCAATGGTTCAGCAGTGGTGTGAGTGCTCCGGAGCGACAAGACAAACTGTACTTAAGCTCTGGGAAGTGAATTTTGTGATAAAGATGAATGGGTGGTTCTCTCTTGTTGCAGCTCTTATTCACATGGCTCAGGATTCATCCATGCTCATCATTTGTTCTGTTTAGTTTTGGGCAGCTGGGGAATCGATACCCATGGGCCCGAACAAATCACTCCTGAGCGCATGACCACCGAGGATCATTTAACACTGTCACATAGGCATACGCGGACACACACAGGCACCATGAACTGTATCTCCCTGTATAGCTTACACATACCCCTCGATGAAGAATGCGGGGAGGAAAATCTTTTAGGGACTGTGAAAAGGCTGTGGTTCTTAGCAGGATGAAACATGGGAATAGCCACAACATGGTGTTGCGGTAGAAAGCTCGGTTTGAGGTAGAGATTAATAGGAGAAGGAGAAAGGAACATTACCAGCAGTCAGGGATAAATAGCTGAAGCTTGTATGTGCTGTAAACTTTATTAATCTGCCTCACCTGCACAAAAAAGCAGCCCCGCAAAGAGCTGTTCGTCAGAAGCGAGCCGTGTCAGGGAGCAGAGTCAGGGAATCAGCTATGCACAGTGTTCCTCTTTTGAAGGGTCAAGTTATTACTTCCAGAGGGCACGTAATGTGGAGGCGCACTTAACGGTCAATAGGGAGGAAGTGCTACCTGCGATGAGAACATGTTCGGGGCAGGCTGGATAAGATACTTCCTGTGCAATCCCCCGTAGATGCTCAGAGAAAGTGGGATATTAAGATGAAGAGGTGGAATTAGAATGAGTGCAACACATTAGAGACACAAAAGCTCTTGAGGGGATCTTCAAGGAAGGAAAGTGGGGTAAATCCTCTTAAGAGCATTTTTTAATTTGAACCAACTCTAGTTCCGGAAATAAATGCTTGACTCTCCAATAAGAACAAATGAGGTGACAGTTGGGAAAGAAAACTTTGAGGTGGTCCACAGGTCAATGTGGTAAAACAGGGAAATTTTGTTGAGAAAAAGGTGCAGTCACATTAGTGAATTAGTAAAAAGTTCAGTCTATTTTCAGTAGTGTAGCAATGTATGAATCACTGCTCACAAAGTCACTTTCAAATCAAGCAGCTTTCTGTTGGTTAGCTTTGCAAATTTGTGTGGCCAACCTCAACCTGTTGTGAAATCTGTGTTGGGGAATGTTTCCCCCTCACACAAAATTCCAAATCGCATTGGATTCCTATTGAAATAACTGGATTTCTCACTCAAAAATTCATCCAACAACAGTATATATGAGTGAAAATTAAAGGGTTAGTTAACCCAAAAATGAAAATTAGCCCATAAATTACTCACCCTCAAGTCATCCTAGTAGGGATGGGCGATACCTCTTATTTTATTTTCGATCCGATACCGATATTTTCAAGCCCAGTATCGCCGATATCGATACCGATACCGATACATCTAAACTAAACTAAACTGATCTTTTAAATTATTAAAAGAATATAATCAGTAATTATACTCACTTAATATTAGATTTTAAAGCCATGTTTTTTAACATTTCATAGACCTTTTTTGTTTACACTGTCAGAAATAAAATATACTATAATTGTATTTTAACCCTTTACTGGAGCATTAACCTCACAGGTGCAACTATACCCCTGAAAGGGAGCATATTAGTACCATACAAGTATGCATGTTTTAAGGGTAGATAAGTTACAAAGGTGCACCTTTGAGGATACCTCATGAGAAATAAACATGGTGTTACATAAGTACTAAAATGTATTATTATTATTATTATTATTAGTATTAGTATTACCATAGTAAATTTGTGGTTACTGGTGTTTTAGTACAAGTACTGTGGTGAACTGTGGTTACTGTAATAAAACCATGGGTAATTTTTGTAAAAGGCTGCCAGGCTGTTGTACCCCTAAAGGTGAAACTTTAGCGTATTTTTTTCTGACAGATTTATTAACAGCAATTACAGAACAGAACACAATCCATTTGAACTTTTAACAACGAGTTTAAATGAATTTACTTGCACAAACTAGCCAATTTAAAATAAATATTACATGTACACAAAAGTTTGGGGTCAGTAAGATTTTGTAATATTTTTTTAAGTCTCATGCTCACCAAGGCTGCACTTATTTGAAAAAATCAAAAACAAACAAACAAAAAAAAAAACAGTAAAAGCAGCAATATTGAGAAATATAACAATTAAAA
>NW_015656008.1:13759-17062 GCF_001515625.1 Sinocyclocheilus rhinocerous | reverse complement strand
TTACGTTTTGAATATGGACATTTTTCTTACAAAAACGCATTGATTCGCTACAGGAGGCCTTTGTTCACCCCCCGGAGCAGTGTGACACTTTTTTTAATGGATGGGTGCTTTTTATTTAACTTAATTTGGACGGATGCATGCAACACCCGCTGAGTGCCATGAAACAGCTTGAAAGATCAAAGACAATTTTTTATATAACTCCGACTGGATTCGTCTGAAAGAAGAAAGTCATATACACCTAGGATGACTTGAGGGTGAGTAATTTATGGGCTAATTTTAATTTTTAGGTGAACTAACACTTTAAGACGGTTTGCTGGTGGACAAGTTTGGTCAAGTTTGTGTACGTTGACAAGTCGATTATCGGCCTTTGGCCAATATTGACCATCACTGAACATCTGTCGGCCTGGTTTTTGCGGTGTGTTCCACAGCACTGACAGTACTCAGACCACCGTCGACGGACATGTGGAATCATCATTGGAGCCATCGATGAGAGAGATCATTCTGTTTGGTTGTTCAGCTTAGCGAACCAGTACACAATAAGAAAAATTAAAAGCGATGAAAGCAACAAACTGTGAAGTCAAGAGGACACAGACAAAAGGCTTTTCAAATTTTATATTTTCATCTTATCTGAGCATTCCAATATGAGAATATTTTCATAATGACATGGATGTCTAGAATAAAGAAATTGAAGACTAACTGCTACAGGCATTTGTCTTTCAGAGGATCAAGTTATTACTTCCAGAGGGCACGTAATGTGGAAGTGTGCTTAATGCTTAATATGGGGAAGCGCTACCTGTGATGAGAACATGTTCGGGGCAGGCTGGTTAAGGCACATCCCGTGTAATCCCTCATAGGAACACAAAGACAGTAAGATATTAAGAAGAAGAGGTGGTATTAGAATAAATGCAACACATTAATGAGACACAAGAGCTTCAAGTGCATCTTCAAGGTAGGAAAGTGGGGTAATTCCTCTCAAGAGCATTTGACATTTGAACCAACTCTAGTTCTGGAGAGAGACACTTGACTCTCCAATAAGAGCAAATGAGGTGACAGTTGGGAAAGAAAACTTTGAGGTGGTCATAGGTCAATGCGTTAAAAAAGGGAAATCTTTTTGAAGAAAAAATGTTTGGCTAAGTGAACCAGTGCACAAGAAGAAAAATAAAAGTGACGAAAGCAAGTGAACGATTAAAGGCTGATTTATACTTCTGCGTCGGACCTACGCCGTAGGCTATGCGTCAGTTTTCATTTATACTTCTGCGTCGTTGTCCGCGTCAACGTGCAGTACACATGCAAACCGCTAGTCTGCAGTGTCCACGGGCATGTTGCTGGTGTAACCCGCAGTAGTACCACGGCAAAAGCCGAAGAAGAAGCAGCTCGTCGGAGAAGCATTATAGCCATGATGGCGGCAAATAAATATCAAATCATTA
Source organism: Sinocyclocheilus rhinocerous (assembly GCF_001515625.1). Lineage (NCBI taxonomy): Eukaryota > Metazoa > Chordata > Actinopteri > Cypriniformes > Cyprinidae > Sinocyclocheilus > Sinocyclocheilus rhinocerous. The sequence continues at coordinate 15,635 of NW_015656008.1, read as the reverse complement.
AATCATTATTTAAAACTACAAAAGGAGACAACAACGGAACAGGAGATGATGGCATTCTTTCAATCTGCACAAGGACTGCGTCCACGGCAGATCAACATTGTTTGTTGCGGACAACTACTGATGTATAATGCTATGTAGTATAATAAATGATAAGACACTTGTTCTTTGCTTTGTTTTATTTTATATAAGAAGGTGTAACATTAAAATATATTAAAGTGCACATAAACACACACAAAACTCAAGTACATATGGAGGGAGGGGTTCTTGCAGACCAATCACAGCGCTTGTGGTCTGCGTAGAATTGACGCGCTGTTAGATTTTTGGAGAGGTGCACGTCAGGCTACGGCGTATGGGTGTGCGTCTATGCGTAAGCTACGGCGTAGGTCCGACGCAGAAGTATAAATCAGTCTTTAGTCAAAAGGGCACACTTAGAAGGCTCTTCTAATTTTACATCTCCATCTTATCTGAGCATTCCAATATGTGAATATTGTCATAATGCCATGGCTGTATAGCATGAAGAAAGTGAAGATCATCTAACCAAATACCACCTGCTGGTATGAAAGGTTACAGTTGGTTTTCATTGCCGCTAGTTCTTTGATGTTGGCCTGGTGTGTCATGGCCTTTAGAGAGGTTTTGGGAACTTGTCAGAGCTGGCTTTGACCAGGTCAAGGGTCAGTGTCCTTTTTTGTCCGGATCTAATAATTTATTAAAATTACATGATTCAATTAATATGTACAATGACTTGAATACACTTCTTCTATGATGAGCATGTTTGTCATTTCTGAATTAAATTCATCTTAATATTATGATTTCCTAGAAACAAACAAAAAAAGCAGTGAAGCTATCTACTCACACTACTACTTTTTTTTTGTTTTTGTTTTTGGACTTCTTGGAAAATGGTGTAGGACCCCAGAATACTGCTTCTATATCTATAGATCCACCACTGCTCTGAAATTGAGCTTGCCAATGTGCTAGCTTACTTCTGCTAGCTAAACTCAATAATTCAATAACTTAATCTTTGTAAAGAAGACAAATGAGACTCTCTGGAGTGACCACTTTAATACAGGAATAAGTAGAAGCGCTTCTTTCTTAAGACAACATTAACATTTAGAACAACAGAGTTAGAATCATATTTCTACTTTACAACAGTATGGCTAGCAGCAGGACTTAGTTTGTTCCGGAACAAGCCAGATTCTGCAGCTACGGAATTGAATCCGGAATCTATTTTTATCTATTTACCCCCCATCTCATTCGCCGCCAGCCATGATCTATGTGTACCGAATACTTTAAGTGCATTGCTATGCCATTGCTATGGTGTTGTCAGGGTATGATTCGTTTTCGCAAGTACAGTTAATTGTAATGTGGTTCTATAACTAGCAAAAACCTCATACAAAAAAAACAAACAAAAAAGAATATTATTATTATTATTATTTTACATTTAAAGTAGCAAAGCATTTATCAGGAAAACTCGCCTGTTAAAAGGGCTCTTTCTAATATAAGTTTAGTTACTTCCCCCATCAACCTGCCATATCCTGTCACAGTCTTCAGCGGGTGTGCCCAGGAGGGCCACCAGATGACTGTGTTCGGTGAGCACATGGCTTGTGTTGTGTTGTCTGTTGCCATGTGCTCTCTCCTGTCTATTGTCTTGCCCCTCCCATCTTGTTACCTCGTTATTGTTTTAGTTGCTCCACCTGTGTCTCCCTCGTTAGCCTCCTCGTTTGGTTCCTATTTATTCTCCTGGTGTCTGTCATCCGGTGCTGATCCGTCATTTCTCATTGTGTGTGTTTCGTGTCTGCATGTGGTGCAGCTTTAGGCCTGCCTGTCTGTTTTTCCCACTCGGTGTGGTTTGAGTTTGTTTTTGTTTCATTTTTATTAT
>NW_015656008.1:10189-11399 GCF_001515625.1 Sinocyclocheilus rhinocerous | reverse complement strand
AAAAATATTGCATATTAATTGTGCCTGCAAATTACATACATTTTCACATTATTAAACTGAACTGGAAAGTAAGTCTTCATTCATGCTTTTATTTGCACTATTGACAAGAGAAGGAGACAAGACCAGGCCAGCGACTTCAAGACCTCATGAAATCACATTTTTCTGCCATGTTTCTGATTGAAGTTTGGGTGGTACATATTGGTTGGGACATATGCCAGGAGAACATTACCTGCCTAACTGCATTGTGCCAAACGTGATTTTGGATTAACTGACATTTTGGACAATGCTATGCTTCCAACAATATGGGAACACTTTGGGGAAGGTCCTTTTCTATTTCAGCATGACTGTGCCCCAGTGCACAAAGCAAGATCCATAAAGAAATGGTTGGATGAGTTTGGTGGGGAAGAACTTGACTGGCCCACTCAGAGACCTCAGACCTCAACCCCATTAAACACCTTTGGGTTGAACTGGAGCAGAGATTGTAAGGCAGGCCTTCTCGTCCAACATCAGTGCCTGACCTCTCAAATACACTACTGCATGAATGGGCAAAAATTCCCACAAAACACTACAAAATCTTGTGGAATGCAGCCCCAGAAGAGTGAAAGTTGTTACCACTGCAAAGGGTGGACCAACTCCATATTAATGTATATGTATTTAGGATGCAATGACAATAAAGTACTTTTTGGTGTAATGGTCAAGTGTCCCAATACTTTTGTCATATGGTGAATATACACATACATACTAGTTCAAACATTTGGGGTCTGTATGATCTCTGAATGTTTTTTGTTTTTTTTACTAACTTTTATGAAGACTTTTATGGTAACCAGTACTGCATTTATTTGATCAAATGTAAAGTAAAAACAGTATTGTGAAATCTTACTATAATTTATTATATGGTTTTCTAATTTATTTAAAAATATACTTTATTCTTGTGATTGAAAGGCAGATTTTTCAGCAGCCATTACTCCAGTCTTCAGTATCACATGATCCTCCATAAATCATTGTAATATGCTGACTTTTAAGCTCAGGAGACATTTCTTACTATCATTACAATTAAAAGTTATTGTGCTGCTTAATTTTTTATTTTTTATTTTTTTTACTTTTTTTTTTGATGATGATGATGATGATGATGAATAGAACGTTCAAAGGCAATACTATAAATGCTTTTAATGTCATTTTTGATCAATTTAATGCTTCCTTGCTACATAAG
>NW_015656008.1:666-3973 GCF_001515625.1 Sinocyclocheilus rhinocerous | reverse complement strand
ATAAGTTCAGTTACTTCCCCCATCACCCTGCCATATCCGTCACTGTTCCGGGACCCCATAATTTACAAATTAAGCATTGACTAGCTGTCATTCTACACTGCACTCAGTTACATTGTACAGAGGTGCTGAGGCATGTCACTTATTAATACTAAGACACGGATGAATGATTCAAAAGAGCTTAAATACTGCTATTTGAAGGAAATATCAGTGGAAACTGGAAAGTGCCATGTGTTAACAAAAATATTGCATATTAATTGTGCCTGCAAATTAAGGACATTTTCACATTATTAAACTGAACTGGAAAGTAAATCTTTATTCATGCTTTTATTTGCACTATTGACAAGAGAAGGAGACAAGACCAGGCCAGCGACTTCAAGACCTCATGAAATCACATTTTTCTGCCATGTTTCTGATTGAAGTTTGGGTGGTACATATTGGTTGGGACATATGCCAGGAGAACATTGCCTGCCTAACTGCATTGTGCCAAACGTGATTTTGGATTAACTGACATTTTGGACAATGCTATGCTTCCAACAATATGGGAACACTTTGGGGAAGGCCCTTTTCTATTTCAGCATGACTGTGCCCCAGTGCACAAATCAAGATCCATAAAGAAATGGTTGGATGAGTTTGGTGGGGAAAAACTTGACTGGCCCACTCAGAGACCTCAGACCTCAACCCCATTAAACACCTTTGGGTTGAACTGGAGCAGAGATTGTAAGGCAGGCCTTCTCGTCCAACATCAGTGCCTGACCTCTCAAATACACTACTGCATGAATGGGCAAAAATTCCCACAAAACACTACAAAATCTTGTGGAATGCAGCCCCAGAAGAGTGAAAGTTGTTACCACTGCAAAGGGTGGACCAACTCCATATTAATGTATATGTATTTAGGATGCAATGACAATAAAGTACTTTTTGGTGTAATGGTCAAGTGTCCCAATACTTTTGTCATATGGTGAATATACACATACATACTAGTTCAAACATTTGGGGTCTGTATGATCTCTGAATGTTTTTTGTTTTTTTTACTAACTTTTATGAAGACTTTTATGGTAACCAGTACTGCATTTATTTGATCAAATGTAAAGTAAAAACAGTATTGTGAAATCTTACTATAATTTATTATATGGTTTTCTAATTTATTTAAAAATATACTTTATTCTTGTGATTGAAAGGCAGATTTTTCAGCAGCCATTACTCCAGTCTTCAGTATCACATGATCCTCCATAAATCATTGTAATATGCTGACTTTTAAGCTCAGGAGACATTTCTTACTATCATTACAATTGAAAGTTATTGTGCTGCTTAATTTTTTATTTTTTATTTTTTTTACTTTTTTTTTTGATGATGATGATGATGATGATGAATAGAACGTTCAAAGGCAATACTATAAAAACTTTTAATGTCATTTTTGATCAATTTAATGCTTCCTTGCTACATAAGCAAAAAAAAAAAAACTGTTGAACAGTGTACATCTACTAAAACTTAATTTTGTACATTATACCAAATGGCTATATTTCAAAACATGATTAATGAATTCTATTACTTGGCAAAATATTTTATTTTAGTGATAATGATTGGTTGTCTTTTATGATGGCTGCTGTTGCTACTCTTTTATTACATAAAGAATAAGTCGCTTGAGGACATGCATTACAGTGATTTGACCAATGTTGAACAATGTTTTAAGCATGTTTCACAGATGGCCTCTAATGGTTTATTGCTTTAATAAAATTGGTATAGAGAGAAACCAGACACGTTTAATGCACTAAAGCAGATCAACTCCAGTCAGCCTACCATGAAATATTATAATCTCCACAAGCCTTTCACAAAACTCAATTTCAAGGTATGATAGAGGATACAGAAATACAACTTCACTATCATGTCCAAAAAAAAAAAGCACACACAAATTAAAATGTCTCAAAACAGCACAGTGATGAGCCAAGGGAGTCTGAGGTCATGAGACTCCAACACAGACAGTCATTCATCCAACTCTCCAATACCTTGCAGACTATAAGAACTGGGTATTCGGTCAAAAGTATCAGTGGTGTTAAGTGAGAATTTTAGCGACAAATTCATAGTAGATGAAAACATTTTGATTAAAGGTCGAAAAGCAGTCACCCATGAACGTATCGTCTCCACACAGTGGCCACCCAGACATTTGCAAAAAACGAACAGTTCAAGTTATCATTTTCTGGTGCTTTTATTCTCTCTGTACCAGCTGAAATCAAACCAAATTGAATGAACAGCCAACCATATCTACTACTAGTACACTCAGGGCCGCATTTACCTCTTTTCGTGACATAGGCAAAAAAAAATTTGGGCCCCCCTTCCCTATTAATATAATAAGCCTTATATTACCACTCAAGCAAACAAAAATATTTCTTAATCAGTGGAAACCGTTACAGTGTTTCCTATCGCAATAAGCGTTCAGTCAATAAAAATCTAATGTAGTTCTTAATTAGATGGGGACCGAGAAAGACAGTGGCCATAACCACTTCGGGAGTGCATATTACCACTCAAGCAAACAAAAATATTTCTTAATCAGTGGATAATTTAATAATTATAACGGCCTGGAGTCACAATCACACATCAATTGTTCAGATGATTTGTTTCAAGACATTTGACATGTATCTGTTCTGAAATCTTGTGTGTGTTGAACGTCTCAGGTTACGTATGTAACCATGGTTCCTCGAGGGAACGAGACGCCGCGTCGGAAAACGCTACGGGAACGCCTTCTGTGACCACGCTCTGAATCACATGTGAAATCAGTCCAATAGCTGGGCGAGACGTCACGGGCGGGTGACGTCATGGCCAGGAAGCTATAAAAGCACGTGCGGTGGAGCCGGCATCAGCTTCAGGAATGAAGCAAGCGCCGGCAGGATGCTGGAAGTATGGCACTGAGACGCAGCGTCTCGTTCCCTCGACGTACCATGGTTACATACATAACCTGAGACATTCCTCTTCAGGAACTCGAGCTGCGTTGGAAAACGCTACGGGAACGAGAATGCCCACGCCGCCAGACTTGCAAATCCCTGCCTAGTGTGGAAGAGCACAACTAAGGCGAGAGAAAGGGGAGCCAGGAGTGGCTAAAGTAGGCGGGGCCCGCCGTCCTGAAGGCCAACTTCTGGAGGAGTGAGCCTTGACCCCCAAAGGAGAGGGGAGATCAGAGGACTCGAGGCTATGGAATAGCATCCTGATCCACCACTTAGCATAAGCTTCTCTGGCCGGAGGCCTCGGCCTCAGCGCACCGCAGAGGAAATGTGTAAGAAGAGGGTGTCTTCCCACTGAATGGCCACCGAGAGGG
>NW_015656008.1:0-250 GCF_001515625.1 Sinocyclocheilus rhinocerous | reverse complement strand
AGATGAGGATCGACTCGATCCGAGCAGGAGACATACGTGCCTGCATCGTGGTCGAATCCCACACCACGCCCAGATAAGTGGTTCTCTGTACTGGAGAAAGCACACTTTTCTTGGCGTTAAGTCTTAACCACAGCTCTTTCGTGTGAGCGAGAACAACATCTCAATGTTGAAGCACCATCCATTCTGACTGAGCTAATATCAACCAGTCGTCGATGTGGTTGAGTCGTGAAAGTGTGGGGTGAGAGTGCAA
>NW_015656007.1:38491-40809 GCF_001515625.1 Sinocyclocheilus rhinocerous | reverse complement strand
TCATGCTGGAAAATGCACGGATCATCACCAAATTACTCATGGATCTTTGGAAAAAGCTCTTGCAGGATGTTTTAATACCATTCTTTATTCATGGCAGTGTTTTTGGGTAGAATGCTCTCACGCCAACCTGCTGCCGTTCCTGAGCAAGCTCTGCACGGCTGGTGACACGTTTCCGTAGCTGACTCCTCAGGAGGAGACGGTCCTGGGGCTTGCTGGACATTCTGGGATGTCCTGAAGACTTCTTCACTGCAGTCGAACCTTTCTCCTTGAAGTTCTTGATGATCCGGTAAATGGTTCTTTCAGGTGCAATATTCTTCTTTGGAGGTAACCATTGCTAACAAGAACACAATGATTGGAAGCACTTCTTCCCACCTTTTATAGTCTGCTCTTACAATCTAATTGGTATGATAGTGATTTCACCTGACTAGTACTCATTCACACTTTCACATGTGCTGCTGATATGATTAGTCAATTAATGTTAGCTGATCATTTTGTGTCAGGATCAAAAAACAGTGAAATTAGTTTTTTTTGTGAAAAGTAAATTTTTTGGCCAAATAAGCTTTTAGCAATTATTTAAAATGCATCTGATCACTTTACACAATCTAGAAACAATGAGGATGAACACCACAACAGCTTAAGCAGCAAACTTAGCAAACACAAAATTTATGTCACTGCCAAAACTTTTGGCCATGACTGTAGTATTGCATCCTTCATCTCTCCGAAGAGTCTTTTTTTAAAGACTTTTTAGAGTCAGATTTATAAAAGACAGATACAGCTTTACGATTCTCTCCGAAAACAGTCGGGCTCCTGGAGGCATGCCATGGGCGGAGCTAAAGAGTCTCGAGCATGCACAGCTTTTGAGTAGCCATTGTCTGCAAGCTGTGACATCAACATAAATAAAACAGAAACAAAAACCTTATTGACTTAAATTTTATTACATTTTTTTTATAAAACATTTGTCACCGAAAAGCCGGGAACAAACAAACACACTTGCACAACTCTGTTGCTGCCCCGGAGAAACAAACTGCATCCACTGCTCCCTCATAGCTGGGTTCTTTGGGAAGCTGAACAAGGTTATCTTTCCCTCACATCCAGGGGCGGACTGGCCATCTAGACGTTCTGGAGAAGTCCAGAACGGCCGTCGGCCTGGCTGGTTCATCATCAAAGAAAAAGTGTCAGATTAAGTGACGTTGACGGCCGACAAAAGGGGGCGCTAATGCAATCTATTTTTGCTTATTAGAAACCGAAACTGACGTGAAGGAGAGAGGGCTCGTGATGGCAAGCAAAAGATGTGAAGATAAAGGCGGATGGGAGAAGCTAAAAGGGAAAAAAAGCGAACAATTACATCAGGTTACCTTTGCCCGCCTCCCTCACTATTGTAGCATTTGGACCAATCAGACACACAACTTTTGTAACATTATCTTACAATTATGTGGTGTGAAATTGTCTATTCTCATAGAATTAAAACGATTATTAAAACTAGTTATCGTTATGTCATCCTTGGTGCATTTGCATGTAGTTTTTGATATTAGTTATAAGCATTGGTTTATATTATATTATATTATATTATAGGGTTAGTTCACCCAAAAATGAGAATTAGCCCATAAATTACTCACCCTCAAGTCTTCCTAGGTGTATATGACTTTCTTCTTTCAGACGAATCCAGTCGGAGTTATATTAAAAATTGTCTTTGATCTGTGAACAAAGGCCTCCTGTAGCGAATCGTTTTTGTAAGAAAAATATCCATATTCAAAACGTACTAATCACTTTAATCTAGCTTGCGCCAACAGTTGGACACAGAAGCAGCTCCGGGCGAATGGCGTATGAGTTCAGTGTTGCGCATGCGCCGGTGAGTTTCGTGAAAACCAACCAAACCAAGTTTCCTTACTTTAGCAAAGGAAAACCAGTCCCCTCTTGGCTTATATCCTCAGACATTCTTCTTTACAAATCCTCGTTTTGTACTTCTAATAAGTAACCATTGTTTTGTTTTGATCTCTCCCCTGCGCGTTCATCACTTCTGAGCGGCGCATGCGCAAAACCGACTTGATACGTCATCCGCCCCCCGGAGCCGTGTGAGACACTTTTTTTTTATGGATGGGCACTTTTTATTTAACTTATTTTGGACTGATGCATGCATACACCTAGGATGACTTGAGGGTAAGTAATTTATGGGCTAATTAAAATTTTTGGGTGAACTAACCCTTTATTGTCACGCTTACACTGTCGGAAGGACGAGAGAAACGTGGAGTACAATCAACAGTGTCACGGTGCGTGCGGGGAGATGAAGCGAGGACTCAATTGCAGGAGAAATGGTTATT
>NW_015656007.1:34297-38409 GCF_001515625.1 Sinocyclocheilus rhinocerous | reverse complement strand
AACAGTCACTTACAGTGTCTCCTGGGCACACCCGCCGAAGAATGTGACCAACAGTCTTTTAATCATCGAAACACAGGGGTAATCCAATACAGGAACGAGATGCTGACACATGTAAAGACGAAGTAGACCCGACAAGGGAGAAATGCAAAGACAGGAGCTTAAATGCTAGGGATAATTGAAGAAACACAGGTGGATCACATATGACAATAAGACTAAACGAGGACAGGAAAATGACCAAATAAGGACAAACAAGAGCAGAAACAGGGGCAAAACACGATACAGACAGTCCAGAATCCTGACTACTATTATATTATATTATATTATATTATATTATATTATATTAACAATAATCACATTTCAAATATTTTGAACTTTATCTCACTATCTATTCAACATTTAGTATTCCAGTCTTGAAGTCAATAACCCCTTATAAGCCTCAAAGGGCAAAATCTCCAGTACTATATGTTCTGATTAAATCTGATGACAAACTACTCTAAGTCATATTGAAGACTAGTGGATGTTTGACATTTTTGGCTAAGGTCAAGCTTTGCTCTTTCTCTCTTATAACACTGAGATTTTTTCTTGTTAGGTAAATTTTTCTGTGCCCATGTTTCTAGCCGCTAATGGTGGGGGTCACCCAAAGAACATCATGTTGTACGCCGTATGAATACAGATGTGCTTCTATTGTCCTCTTAAAGGGGCAGGGCACTTATTCTCTGGCAGAGGGGCTAATTAAAGGAATGGCCATTAACCTAGAACAGCACTGAAATTTGATTAGAGAAACACACACACATACATGCAAAAGAACGCAGGCACTGTTTTTCCCTTATTCGTGTCCATTGTTAAATTGAATGAATTGTGATGCAAAGCATGAGACTGCTACGTGTGTGTGTGTGTGTATGTGTGTGTGTGCATGTATGAGCAGTGAGAGTTGTCTGTGAAGACAGATGACGTGATTGTGGTATCGCTGTTCAGTTGTATGACCTCTCCAGGGCATTTACAGCCCTTCATAGCCTGTCTAAACATGTTTATTAAACCAATAATATACACAGTTAATCATAATCATGTATGAATTCAAGTGTGTTAGCTTTACACAGGTGCTCATGATATATATTATATGTGAATGGATTACACACACTGGTGTGTTTGAGCAGTATCATGCAACATTTTCCTATTCTCATTTTTTAACACATTAATTGTACTATACTGTCTTCATCCTCAACAAGAGATAGTTCACAGAAAAATGAAAAATTTGTTATAATTTCCTCACCTTCATGTTGTTACAAACCTATATGACTTACTTTCTTCTGTTGAACACAATGAAGACATTTTGAAAAATGTGGGTAACCAAACAGTTCTTGGTCCACATCGATGTCCATAGTGTTTTATTATTTCAATATTATGGAAGTTAATGGGGTCCAGCAAATGTTTGGTTACCAGCATTCTTTAAAGTGTCGTCTGTTGTGTTCAGCAGAAGGAAGGAAGTCATAAAGGATTGGAACGACATGAGGGTGAGTAAATGATGGCAGAATAAAATTTTTATAGTGAACTATCCATTTAATAGTTACTGAAAAGTAATGTAAACCCCATGCTGTTGTACATAAATGCCATAAGATTGTGTGATAACTGCAATTATAAATGGGAGTGCTCTAGGTATGTGTATGGAAGGTTTCCAATGATAGCCTTGTTTATAAAGAACAATTAGCCTTTTTTTTTACTTAATTACAGATGATTGATGCAAATAGAAAGAGGTAGAGAAAAGAGATAGGTGTAATAAACCTTGTGAGTGGAGAAAAGACATTTCAGTGCCTGACTATCACCATGACTACAAACTCATGTTCCCTGCAGTCTTTCTGCAGTCAGTCATTAAATAAATGTCATTTAGCTCATAGGCCATGTCATTTCAAGCCTTAATTTAATCTTGATGCAGTCATTCAAATATGATAATGCCATAAAATGAACATATATTGTAGTTGTTTTGCTTTCACTGTATCATAACTTGCAAATTAAGCATGATTGCAGTTACATTTTGGACACTTACAAAATGCCACTACATTTAGTTACTTTGTGCTCTGCCAACACAAACAGTGTTTCATTTCTAAAATAATCAGTGTTTTCACTCTTTACAAATATTGTTTTCACCTACTATATAATAGGGAAATATACATATTCAGATGCACTTTTTTCATTCCTGAATGAATCAGTTGAATGATTGATTCAATGACTCTTAAATACTGTCAGTGTTCAGCAACAAAATCAACCACACTACTATTGACAGACAATGAGAATCTTCTTTGTCAAAGTCCAAGTGTTAAGACATGTAAGAAATGTTTTTTAACAATCACCTCCAGCTTCTCTTTAAAGACCATCAAATATTAACCTCTTATGAACACAAACCCTTAATCAGACAACCATGCTTGCAGACTGCTTCATCCTGCTTACTTCAATCAGAGAGCTGCTTCCTACACAACACATAATACGATGAAATGTGTTTAATATTGTTTGTAGACATCTCTAAGATGGGTCCTTTCCACTGCGGATGTATCCAGAAGGATTCACGGCTCAGCTTCTACTGACGGTAATATTAAGTGCGGCAGCTGTGGCAATATGGAATATAAATGAGCTTATTTTACACTGCAGAGTCGTAGAAAGCGACGCACAGACTTCTTACTCTGCAATAAATCATTCGTATTCAGACAGCTGTGTGCTCTTAGGGCATTGTTTAATACTATCTGCATTGGTGGAAGGAGAGTAAATTGGTTTACAATGCACAAAAATGTGCTGTAGCTGAACACAGGAATGTGATGGAGAGAGATGCAATACATTTGACTTATTAACAATAATGAACTTGAGAATTGGAAAACACGTGTGCTGGCAAAAAAGGGGGTGTAATGAAAGAGGGGAGAAATCCCAGGCAAGCAGTAAATGGTCAAGTGTGATTTTTTTTCTGGAATGGTATTCTAGTCCCTTCTTGGTACCTCAATAAAATAACACTGAAATACAATCTACATGCCAGAGGTTCTTTGGGCTACAAGAGAATAATTTCTTTAAGCAACAAGGCAGAAGATGAAAAGTCAATTTTGGGGGCTTTTCTTTCCTCCCTGAATACTGATGTTGCATGAAGCGGAAGTGTAACGGGGCGAACAAGACGGGAGACGTGCGAATCCATATGCAAGGCTTTTATTCCTAAGAGTGGTCAAAACAGGCAGGGTCAAACACCAGCAAACAGGTACAATCCAGGGCGAGACAGAAGAGCAATCCAATAAACAGTCCAAGGTCAAAAACAAGAAGGCAAGGCAAGGAAACACAGAGACTCGGAACAGGGTACAGGCTAAACAATACTCGGCAGAGAATGGTTGTTTGAGTGAGTGTTATATAGTGAATGTGTGATTGATGACAGCTGTGTGCAATCAGTGCTGTGTGCAATCAGTGCAATGGCTGATGGGATATGTAGTCCGGGGATGACATGCAACAGTTTGTGTTGTGCGAGAGTCACTGTAATGGAAGGGTGACCTCTGGTGGTGATTGAACGGAAGTCCATGGACAGGATTCGTGACAGGAAGAATGCAACTCTGTTATCACATATATATGTACCCAGCTGTCCAGCTTGTACAGTTGTATGCTTATAGTTGTATATTTTTAGATTAAATGCATTGGTAACACTTTAGAATAGGGAACACAAATTCACTATTGACTAAAAGTTTTCCCTGAACAAACTCCTAATTTGCTACTTATTAATAGTTAGTAAGGTAGTTGTTAAGTTTAGGTATGGGGTGGATTAAGGGATCTAAAATACGGTCATGCAGAATACGGTATAAGCATACTGTATGTGCTTTATAAGTACTAATAAACAGCCTATATGCTAGTAATATGCATGCTAATAAGCAACTAATTGATAGCTAAAATTAGGTCCTTATTGGGATAGTTCACCCAAAAATTAAAATTACCCCATGATTTACTCACCCTCAAGCCATCCTAGGTGTATATGACATTCTTCTTTCAGACTAATACAATCGGAGTTGCATTAAATAATTTCCAGGTTAATCCATGCTTTATAATTGGAGTGGATGGTAGCCCAAAATTTGAAGTCCAAAAAATTGCACCCATCCATT
>NW_015656007.1:28039-34200 GCF_001515625.1 Sinocyclocheilus rhinocerous | reverse complement strand
GATTTTAGCAAATGGCTGCAATATAACAAAGAGTGAAAAATTTAAGGGGGTCTGAATACTTTCCGTACCCACTGTATATATGTACCCAGCTGTCCAGCTTGTACAGTTGTATGCTTATAGTTGTATGTTTTTAGATTAAATGCATTGGTAACACTTTAGAATAGGGAACACAAATTCACTATTGACTAAAAGTTTTCCCCGAACAAACTCCTAATTTGCTACTTATTACTAGTTAGTAAGGTAGTTGTTAAGTTTAGGTATGGGGTGGATTAAGATCATGTGACCGCTGTGCCAAACTCAGACAAAACTAAGGTAGGTCACATGACCCTCTGACCCTGTTGCCACGAGCTCTGTCCTCACAATGACTGGCTTTCTGTTTGTTTTCTGTGTCCGTCTGTGTGTGTGTGTGTAGGCCAGTCAGGAGTGTGAGCAGTGTGAGGAGGGCTGTTTAAAGCCCCGTCCCGTCGGCTGTACCCACCCGTGTGCGCTGCCCTGTCACCATGGTAACTGCCCTCCCTGTCGGCTGATGGTCCGTCAGCGCTGCCACTGTAAGATCTCCAGCCTGTACATCGAGTGTGTGTGAGTGACACGCTGGACTCTTCTGCAGCTTTCAGTTGTTGGCCGTATTTGAAAAGCTGTTCTTGATAATATCGCTCATTTAAAGGGATAGTTCACCCAAAAATAAAAATTACCCCATGATTTACTCACCCTCAAGCCATCCTAGGTGTATATGACATTCTTCTTTCAGACTAATACAATCGGAGTTGCATTAAATAATTTCCAGGTTAATCCATGCTTTATAATTGGAGTGGATGGTAGCCCAAAATTTGAAGTCCAAAAAATTGCACCCATCCATTATAAAAGAAGTCCACACGGCTACGGGGGGGTTAATAAAGGCCTTCTGAAGCGACGCGATGGCATTGCAGAAACTTTTGCCATGTTAAAGGGATAGTTAAAAAAACAACAACAACAACAAAAAAACACATTTATTCACCCGCATGTCTTTCCAAACCTGTACGACTTCTGTGGAACACAAAATAAGATATTTTGAAGAGCGTTGGTAACCAGTTTTCATCATACAGGTTTGGAACAACATACAGGCAATTTAGATAATGACATAATTTTTCATTTTTTGGTGAACTATCCCCTTAAGAGAAGGCAACTGATTAGTTCAATCTTTTTTTTTTGTCCAAATGGATGCCAAAACGAAGACTAGTATACTTACTTCCCTTGCCTGTATGTCCTGTCCTTGTTTTTCTCTGCTGGGCTGTCTTATCTGCTGTAGCTGTTTAAACATGAACATCTGTGTGTACTCTCTCCCTATATGACACATTTGCAGTTGTATGGAAGGGACCTTGTCATCACTTAAAAAGTAGTATAGACAAAATGTTATCTGAATAGGACAATATTCACCTAATTAAACTACACAGGACAAATGTTGTGCAATGAAGCTGAACAGATGTTATCATGTTATATCACTTGGTTCTGTTGGTCCTATTCTCAAACACACATTAACACTACATTCAGTGTGGAGTATGTTCAGTGTGTGGAAGATACTTAGAAGTTAGGGAACATTATCCCAAATTCATCTCTGCTTGTTTAGCAGCTGGTTTAGTTTGTCAAGGCCAAGCATTCCAAGTAGCCACATCTATTTATTGTGAGACAAAAAAAAAATGTTTGTATGGCATGTAATTAAAAGTAATCAAGAGTTTAAAAATAATGTCTCAAGTCTAGTCTTTTTATATCATAGATTAAAAAATACTGTAAATACCACTGTAACACTCAATAAAATAAAAGAGGTGGAGAAAAAAGAGAGAGAGAAAAAAAATCACATATCTTAGAAGTGTGAGATTAAATTTGCACCATCTGACATGTGTGATATAGAAGTTGGCATAAAAGTAACTGTCTCCCTGAGGAGAGGGAGCCAATATCATTAAGATTTTCACAGCAGGGTGCTGTGGCTCTCCTCTCCTCTCCCTAAGAGCACACTGCTCTAAATAAGATCTGTTTAAAACAGAGAGAAAAAAAATAGAGGAGACAGGAGAATGAGTTCTGTATTACAAGTAGAAATGTGCTAATTTTTACAGAAGCTGTAAGGAGAATGTTAAACAGAAGTGACAAATTCCATTCAGACATAAAGGATTTCATTTCAAATCAGTATTTATAAAAGTGGATTTAGCCTTTCGTGTCACTTTTTTATGTCTATTTCATAAACAATAAACATGTTTATTTCAAATGACAGCGAGTTTACATTAACTATTAAAGGGATAGTTCACCCAAAACTGAAAATTCGTTCATCATTTACTCATGTTGTTCCAAACCTATATGACTTTTGCCTTTGCCGAACACAAAGGAAGACATTTAGAAGATTTGTGTCCATACAGTGAAAGTCAATGGGCTTCAAAACAACACTGGGCCCCATTGACTGACTTTGTTTGGGAAAAAAACTATATGGGCTTTCATGTTCATACAGGTTTTGAACGACATAAAGGTGAGAAAATGATGAGAATTTTCATTTTTGGATGAACTATGCCTTTAACAATATGTATTACGTATAATATAATGAGAGAGAATTTGAAACTCAGTGTAGGCTAGTGATATTAGAAAATGAGATAATGGGAAAATACAAATAATGCCTTGTGAAAATAATGAGATTTGGTTCAAAAACTTTGTATTGTACGATTCACAGAGGCAATACTAATGAAATCTTCATATAAGTGCAGATTTCTATGAAAGATCAATATAAAAATTGTTTAATCTCTCAAACAAAGGAAACCGTCAGTGCAGCTGGAAGCTATAACTCATTGCAAAGAAATAAGACTGTTAATTTAGTCAGCAATAAAAACCAAAGGGCTTAGAGAAACAGATTTTTTCCAGGACATTAATCATGAAAATTTAATGGATATCAAATATTTAATACAGTGAAATGTACAACTTGTATTACTATGGCTCTCCTCAAATCGATCATGTCGGGAAAATCCATAATTAAAATTATGCTAGCGGGAGCAAATCATTAACATTCGGCTTTTCTCTTTCCTCTGGAAGAATGAAATGTACCAGCGCCTGTTGATGTATAGCCTATTACAGAAAAGGATAAATGATTACTCTCCTTATAAAAATGACTACTTAATTATATTGGAGTTATTGAAAGTGTGTAATATATCTTGAGATACTGAGAGCAACATTCTCTATAAAAAAAAAAGTTAATTATGATTGGGAGCTTGTAATAATGCTCTTTCCTACCAAATTCAATTTTATTGTACTAAAAGGAGTAGCCACAGCATTTCTTTTTTTAATTTTATTTTAGTGAAAACCCTCTTGTTTGAGTTGGGTTGCTTGCTTTTGACATCTTAAACTGGTTAAGCCTCTTATGCTTGCACAAGAACATTTCTAAAAAGTAATTAATTTGTCAACTTTTTAAAGGGCTGATCAATTAGAACCTTTTGAAATTGTCTAGCCTTCACTTAGTTTTAATATCGCATGTAACCACTTCATCTTCCTCTATGCAGTATATAGCCTCTTAGCAAATATCAAAAAGGATGTTTCAGCATTTTGCTGCTGTGCATATTTATTACAGGTGGGAAAGAGCACAAGAGCATGAAAGGAAAAGCAAGGTTAAATTCCCCTTGAGAGTTTCTTCCATTCTCTGCTCTTATGGTCTAACACAAGGGGCACCAGATGCTCCATGTGTACCCTATGAAAGTATATTAGCAGCTGGCATGCTGATACCTATGTACTGCATGAAGAGCCAAGATTTATTTATTTATTGGTATATTTGTTTTGGCCAGAAAGAAGAGAAGAAACATTCATCTTAATGAATATTGTAAGGAGATGATGACTTCTAGCCATCTCAACAAGTAGAACTGAACACATCAATCAGAGCAGAGACACACTATTACAGAAAAGGATAAATGATTACTCTCCTTATAAAAATGACTACTTAATTATATTGGAGTTATTGAAAGTGTGTAATATATCTTGAGATACTGAGAGCAACATTCTCTATAAAAAAAAAAGTTAATTATGATTGGGAGCTTGTAATAATGCTCTTTCCTACCAAATTCAATTTTATTGTACTAAAAGGAGTAGCCACAGCATTTCTTTTTTTAATTTTATTTTAGTGAAAACCCTCTTGTTTGAGTTGGGTTGCTTGCTTTTGACATCTTAAACTGGTTAAGCCTCTTATGCTTGCACAAGAACATTTCTAAAAAGTAATTAATTTGTCAACTTTTTAAAGGGCTGATCAATTAGAACCTTTTGAAATTGTCTAGCCTTCACTTAGTTTTAATATCGCATGTAACCACTTCATCTTCCTCTATGCAGTATATAGCCTCTTAGCAAATATCAAAAAGGATGTTTCAGCATTTTGCTGCTGTGCATATTTATTACAGGTGGGAAAGAGCACAAGAGCATGAAAGGAAAAGCAAGGTTAAATTCCCCTTGAGAGTTTCTTCCATTCTCTGCTCTTATGGTCTAACACAAGGGGCACCAGATGCTCCATGTGTACCCTATGAAAGTATATTAGCAGCTGGCATGCTGATACCTATGTACTGCATGAAGAGCCAAGATTTATTTATTTATTGGTATATTTGTTTTGGCCGGAAAGAAGAGAAGAAACATTCATCTTAATGAATATCGTAAGGAGATGATGACTTCTAGCCATCTCAACAAGTAGAACGGAACACATCAATCAGAGCAGAGACACAGCTGAGATGATACAAGCCCTTAAGTAGAACGCTATAAGTAGTACTGACAGCTCATCATACAAAGAAAAGAATAAGCAGGACTCTTGACCCTGGGTAAGTAATAGCCCATAGATTTCCTTTTTTTTTTTTTTTATTAAGTGTAGATCAAGCAAATGACACAGCATTTGTCACTGCAGTGTACATTTTGAATGCTGATAACTAATTGAAACTGGCACAATGCTGCAAAATTTCTACAACAAACTTTTAAAATACATGTGCATACACTACTGTGCAAAAATTTGAGGTTGGTAAGATTCTAAATGTTTTTGAAAGAAATCCCTTATGCTCACCAAGGCTGTATTTATTTGATCAAAATACAATAATACACTAATATTGTGAAATTACACAATAATGAAATTTTCTTTTTTAATATAGCGTATATTAAAATCTAATTTATTCTTGTGATGGCAAAGCTGAATTTTTATCAGCCATTACTCCATTGTTCAGTGTGACATGATTCTTCAGAAATTATTTTAATATGCTGATTTGTTGCTCAAAAATATGCTTCAACAAACGATTATTTTGATAATCGATTAATCTAACCATTATTGCAAAGATTAATCGACCTATCGGCAATTATTTCAGAGATTAATAAGTAGGCTTCGTTCTATTATTCAAATACTTGTCGACAATTTTTTTCTGTCGACATTGTCGATAATGTTAGCTAATTGTTTGAGACCAACTCAAACTTTTTTTTTTATATTATCTGTGTTGAAAACAGTTGTGCTGCTTTATATTTTTGTGGAAACTGATACATTATTTTCAATCGCTGGAACCCATTTCTCAACACTTTTCTCTTAACCCATTTCTCTTAACACAGTAAGCATAATGGCAATGTGGGCTAAATTGTGGATTGTGGATCTTTTATCATTGCTTTGGCACAAAATGCATTAATTGACTACATCTTTCAAATTATATGAATTCTGTTCTCACTCAGACACAACCACCACCAAAATTCTATGTACCTACAGGCCAATTTGCTTGTTTACATACTTTTTTCTACAGTAATACCTTATAAAAATATATGAAATACCGTTAGACTATTAGATGTAGCTGAACACCTACAGATAATTTTGTACTGTAATGTAAACATGGACCATGTAACATATGCGGTAGTGAATTCTAAACAATAAAGAGCTGTCTTGTTTAGAAAATAAATTTTACAGGGAAAAAAAACACTGTATAATGCTACCTGCTGCTAGTGTTTTTTAGGTCATGGTTTTGTGAGTGACCGAGTATGTTTGATCTGCCTTTGTTACACTTTTAGACATTTCTGTAATTTCTACAGTTATTTACTGTATATCACCCAGTATAATACTGCAAATTCGCTTTACAGTAAATAACTGTAATACCCTTTGCATCATGGGAATTTTCTGTGACGTCAAACCCCACATACAGTGACTTACTGTATTTTTT
>NW_015656007.1:27433-27873 GCF_001515625.1 Sinocyclocheilus rhinocerous | reverse complement strand
AAATTGCTGTATACTACTGTATTTGCCATAACGGCCTCTTTGGCGCCATTCTATTGAGGTTGCTTTATTTTCCTCATTTTTCACATTTGGATTGACAAAATTTGACTTACACCGTGTCTTCAACGCCGCAACAGCTTGGGACTGACTACACTGGATGTTACATCGCTTGTAATGATTGGAAAATCTATTTGTCCTTCATGTCAGAAACAGCGCGAGCGCTTGGAGTAAATCTGTGCATCAGAAATATACCGGGGCACCACTTTACTGTCCGCATTCACTGTAGATAGTATAATGGGTTCTATATTGTCTTTTGTCGAGTCGCGTCGCGCCGCACCACTCGTGTCCGCGGAAGACACGGATTCAGCGGGGTAGCGCTGTGGGTTTTGCCCGTGGATGAACCCGCGAGAGTGGAAGAGTTCCGGAGAACATCTGTGCGGTGT
>NW_015656007.1:13387-27423 GCF_001515625.1 Sinocyclocheilus rhinocerous | reverse complement strand
TTGTAACTAATGTGAAATTTTGTTCAGGTGTTAGTAGTTAATGTTGGCCAGTAGCCCTTTTGAGAAAATAAAATCGTATGTTAGCTAGGTGTATGAGCCTGTGAGTTATTGACAGTGATGAGGTAGGGGTGTGGCCTATGGGGAAAGGAACACAGTTTTGAGACCGTGTTTGGGAGCGGTGTTGATCTCCGTCTTCAACTTTGATGTCGTCTTATTGTTATTCCAATAAATAATGACGTGAACGGAACACGGGTCGACTGTAATTCCCTGCACAAGGAAGGCCATTACATTAGTCTCAAAACTACCTGGATTGTAGACGGAAGACGCCGGCATTCCTGCTGGAGCCGCGTTGTACACGGAGTCGCGGACATTGCGCAATCCGGAACAGCATGAGAAATCGCCGCTTCGTGAGTAATGTGCCGGTTGGCAAATTTATTTCACTTAAGCGCTTGGGAAAGCTCAGTATCGGCCCGCTATGTGTAAGGTATGAAATGTTTGAAGATTGTGAAGATTGCTGAAGTGGTGAATCTGAGTTTCTTTGATGCTATACAGTGATATGAAGAAGGGTCGGTGAGCAAATTAAAATAAAATGAAACTAAGGGAATGAACTGGGAGGAATAAGGATTACGGTTTCAAAATGGCTGATGAGTCTGAGGATGCCAGTATGGGTGATCAAAATTTGAAAATATTAGGGGCTTCACGCAGAGGGAAGCTTGGTTCATGCACTCGCAGAATGAATGATATAAGAGTTTTGATGGATGCAAAGGAAAGCATTGGAACTGTGAAAGAGCGTTTGAAGGAGTTCAAAAGAGCTCTTAACGACTTTATAAATGCAAATGAACTTGTGCAAAACTTGTTATCAGAGGATGTAAAAGAAATGGAACGCATTGATTGGTTTGAGCCAAGGATGGCCACTTTTAATGACTTTTTGCATGAGGTTGATGTATGGACGAGTGCTTGTAGAGATCCACAATTAAATGTACAACCAGAAGACAGCATTTCAAATGTGTCAAAGGACTCGGTGAAATCAAAAAGTGATAATGGTTCAAAGGTATCATCTAAGGCATCTTCTAAAATTTCCTCAACACGTGTAAAAGTTGCTGCGGAAAAGGCTGCTTTGTTGGCCAAAGTTGAGGCCCTCAAATTGAAACATACATTGGAGAAACAAAAGGCTGAATTGCAAACAAAAATGGAAACTCTGGAACTTGAAACGGATTTAGCTGCTACGGATGCAAAATTAAAAGTCTTGGAGCTTTATGAAACACAGTCCAACGTGGAGTCTATGCAAAGCCATCGTGAAGCTCTTGAGCCTGGAAATGGAATGAATGATTATTTGCAGCAGCATTTAACAACAAAATCTTCTGAACTAAGCAGAGTTGGAGCAACATTATCTCCACTCACCTTTAAGGATCTGGGGGCAGTGCCTAAAACACCTTTGCAAAGATTTGTTCACAAGCCGCAAATAGAGGATGGAGACAATTTGGATCTGACTTCTCACCCATCTAAGGTGTCTGCGGCTCAGTTCTCAGCAAGCAATCACCCGTGTAATACTCCTACCGCCTCCTATAGTCAACAGCAAAATCCCGCAGTTATGAATCAGGAGACAGATGGTGTTGATATTACAACAATTATGCAAAAGCAATGTGATTTGGGTGACCTCTTGGTGAATCAGCAAAGGCAAGCAGGTTTACCTAAAAAGGAGGTACCAGTTTTTGACGGCGATCCGTTAAAGTATAAATCATTCATGCAAGCCTTTAAACATAATATTGAAGACAAGACCAATAACAATCAAGATCGACTGTATTTTTTAGAACAGTTCACAACAGGAAAACCGAAGGATTTGGTTCAAAGTTGTTTCCATAGGAATGCTGACGACGGTTACAAGGAAGCAATGCGACTTCTTGAATACCATTTTGGAAATGAGTTCAAAATTATTAGTGCCTATGTTGAGAAGGCGCTTGATTGGAGTAATATCCAGCCAGATGATGGGAAGGAATTACAAAGTTATGCCTTGTTTTTACGAGGCTGCTGTAATGCGGTACAAGACCTTTCCAGTATCTCAGAGTTGGATTTACCTTCCAACTCGAAGGTGATTGTTTCAGAGCTTCCTTATAAATTGAGAGAAAGCTGGAGATTGTCAGCGTATGATATATGGGAACAAACCAACCAAAGGCCCAGATTTCAGGATCTGGTAATGTTCATTGAAAGGCATGCCAGAATTCTTCAAGACCCTGTTTTTGGGGATATACGTTATACTGCCTCAACTATCAAAATCAAGCAACCCAGACTGGGACAGATGCAGTTCAAATCTAGCAGTAAAAAGAGTTTCGTCACAGCAATTTTGCCAGTCGATGCTAAACATGCAGATGCTAGAACTAACAAGGAAAAAACTGATTTTGGCAATTCTAGCGATATTCGAGCAGCATTTGAAAAGCCTTGCTTTCTGTAAAGAGAACCATATAATGGTAGCTTGTCATATGATCTCTAAAAGGCCCCATAAGGAGAAAGTTGAGTTTCTCAAGACCAATGGATTCTGTATTGCTTGTCTTACAAAAGGGCACATGAGTAGAACATGTAAGAAGCGTGCAATCTGTTCTATTTGTAAAAGGAGACATCCCACAATTCTGCACTCGGAAGAGAACACAACTAAGATGTGTGTTGATTCAGTAAGAACACGAGATTCTCACAAAGGGGACAACGACAGTCAGACAGAGGGGACAGAAGTTAATCCCAGCAATCCCATCACCATAGCGATGGTATCCATGGATCAAACAGGGGCTGGTGTGGCAGACTGCAAGCTAGCAATTGTACCTGTTAAAGTAAAGGCAAACAAAGGTAGTCATGTAATTTGTACGTACGCCTTTTTAGATTCCGGAAGCTCTGCGACCTTCTGTACGGAAAGAATAATTGAGAAACTTTATGTAAATGGTACAAAAACCAACATCTTATTGAAAACTATGGGCCAGGAGAAACCAGTAAAGACTTACAGGTTAACTGGTCTGGAGGTGGGCAGTCTTAATGGCAAT
This sequence comes from Sinocyclocheilus rhinocerous, assembly GCF_001515625.1. NCBI lineage: Eukaryota > Metazoa > Chordata > Actinopteri > Cypriniformes > Cyprinidae > Sinocyclocheilus > Sinocyclocheilus rhinocerous. Next base: position 24,397 of record NW_015656007.1, on the reverse strand, counting down.
AGCTTTATAGAATTGCCGGAAGTTTTCACTCAAAGTTCAATTCCAGTGAGTCAAGAAAACATACCGAAGAAGGATGACATTAGAAGATGGCCTTATTTGAATGATGTGCATCTAGACTCCATTGAGGCTGAGGTGGATCTCTTGATAGGAGTGAATGTTCCTAAGGCAATGGAGTCTCTCAAGGTCATTAACAGCCAAGCGGACGGACCTTATGCAGTTCAAACATACTTGGGATGGCTCATTAATGGTCCTTTGAGCACTAGCTCTAATACGTATGGTAGTCAATCATATATCACTTCTAACAGAATCTCTGTGGCCAGACTAGAGGGTTTGTTGATTGATCAATACAATCAAGAGTTCTCAGAACGGACGTACAGTGAAAAGAAGGAACTCTCATTTGAGGATAAACAATTTTTGTCCATTGCAAATGATTCTATTAAGATGCAAGATGGTCATTATGAGTTACGACTCCCTTTTAAAAGAGATAATGTTAGCCTGCCGAATAATAGAGAAGTCGCTGAGCAAAGAATTCTTAGCCTTCTTAGAAGATTCAGGAAGGATGAATCATTCTTAAGAGATTATAAGGTCTTCATGAATGATATCCTAAAGAAGGGATATGCGGAAAAGGTGCCTGACAAGCAGCTTCACAGAAGGGATGGAAGATTGTGGTATATCCCACACCATGGGATCTATCATAAGAGGAAAGAAAAGATCCGTATGGTCTTTGATTGTACTTCTACCTTTCAGGGCACCTCTTTGAATTCTGAGCTATTGCAAGGGCCAGACCTTACGAACACACTTCTAGGTGTACTTCTCAGATTCCGTCAGGATACTGTGGCGGTCATGGTGGACATTAAAGGAATGTTCCATCAGGTCAAAGTACCAAAAGAGGACAGAGATTTCCTGAGATTTTTGTGGTGGCCTGATGGGAACACGAATTATCCGTTATCAGATTATAGAATGACTGCACATCTCTTTGGGGCCGTTTCATCGCCGAGTTGTGCTAACTTCGCTCTTAAAAGGATTGCTGATGATAATGAAGGGAAAGCAAATGCTGAAGTGCTTAGTACAATTCGAAATAATTTTTATGTGGATGACTGCCTAAAATCTGTGCAGAATGAAAATTTGGCTGTGGATCTGGTACACGGACTTCGAACAACGTGTGCAACAGCTGGATTTAAGCTAACAAAATGGGTTAGCAGTAGTCGATCTGTTCTAGCTACTTTTCCAGAGGAGGACCGAACCAAAGATATTAAGAATCTAGATCTCGAGAAGGATAAATTGCCTATGGAAAGAGCGCTCGGCATACAATGGGACATGGAAACTGATGCTTTCTTCTTCAGAATCAGCCCGAACCCACATCATCTAATTAGCAGAAGAAACATCCTGTCAATAGTCAATTCGATTTATGACCCGTTTGGGTTTTTAGCACCATTGACTCTTCCAGCTAAAAGAATAGTTCAGGAGTTGTGCCGAATGAATTTTGGGTGGGATGAAGATATCCCTACTGGTCTTGCACATCAATGGAACAGCTGGTTGAGTGAGCTCGTGAAGTTGTCAGACTTCAACATAGATAGATGTCTTAAACCTCAAGGGTTTGAAGAACCTTCAAGTGTACAGCTGCATCACTTTTGTGACGCTAGTGAGGTTGGTAATGGTACAGCCAGGTATCTTAGGCTCATCAACAAGGAAGGACGCACTCATACAGTGCTTGTGATGGGCAAGGCAAGGGTTGCTCCTCTCAAAACCATCACTATTCCAAGGATGGAACTTGCTGCCGCTGTTCTCGCAGTCCATAGTGACCGAATGCTGAAACAAGAACTTGAGCTGTCAACACTACATTCATTCTTCTGGACCGATAGTACTTCTGTGTACTATGACAACAGAAGGTTTTTGACATATGTAGTAAATCGAGTGAGCATCATACGAGATCTCTCACAAAAATCGCAATGGAAATATGTGCAGACAACTCTGAATCCTGCAGATGATGCTTCACGAGGAGTAACAGCTAAAGCTTTTCTTAGTGGAGAACGATGGTTTAAAGGTCCAGATTTCCTGAGAGAGCCTGAAACAAACTGACCGAATTCGAACCGAAGAGGTCAGGTCAAGGAAATAGTCTCCGACAATGGGACAAGTTTTATAGGAGCAGAAAGAGTTAGAAAGGGCATTGGCTCAACTCAATACTTTCAAGATTCAGAATACGATGCTAGATGCAGGCATTAAGTGGACATTCAATCCTCCATATGGCTCCCATCATGGCGGTGCATGGGAAAGACTCATTCGTCTTATAAAGAGGACACTTAACTCGACCATCAGACAGCAGATTTTGGATGATGAGGGTCTGTTAACAGTACTCTGTGAGAGTCTATTCTCAACTACCGACCTATTTCAATAGTCTCCGAAGATGTCAAGGATCCCGAAGCCTTAACTCCTAACCATCTTCTATTACTAAAAGGCCAAGTTTCTCTGCCTCCTGGTGTCTTTAACGAGAATGACATTTATGTTAAAAGGAGATGGAGACAGATACAATATATGGCTGATCTTTTTTGGAGAAGATGGACTAGGGAGTACCTTCCACTTATGCAAGAAAGGCAGAAGTGGAATGTAATAAAGAAGAATCTCAAGCAAGGAGATATATTACTGATCATTGATGATACAGCACCGCGAAATTCATGGCTTATGGGACGAATTGTGGATATCTTTCCAGACAAGAAAGGGATTGTTCGTCGAGTTCAAGTCAAAACAAAGAATGGTACTGTGGAAAGACCCATCACTAAGTTGTGTCTGCTGATGGACAACTTATGATCTAAGATTGACCTTAGATCCCTACTTATGAACTTCTATAATATGATGGACATTTCTCAGGCTCTTGATTGAACATTTAATAATTGCCAATTTTGGTCAATTAGGGGCCGGGATGTATGAGCCTGTGAGTTATTGTTTCACATTATTTGTTTATGCATTTATATGTATTATATATTGTATAATGTTGATTGTTTTCCCCTAATAAGATAATGAGGTGGGCTGTACCCATGAGATCTGTGTTTTAGTCAGGCAGTGATGAGGTAGGGGTGTGGCCTATGGGGAAAGGAACACAGTTTTGAGACCGTGTTTGGGAGCGGTGTTGATCTCCGTCTTCAACTTTGATGTCGTCTTATTGTTATTCCAATAAATAATGAAGTGAACGGAACATGCGTCGACTGTAATTCCCCGCACAAGGAAGGCCATTACACTAGGTTAAACAAGTTTTATGGCTAACGTTAGCTGCCTTTCTAGTTTTAGAATTTGTTTGTTATAGTTTTTAATGGAATTTAAGATTTACTGCATTTTTTTGTATTTGTGTTTTAAAGGCAACTGCAATGAAGCATCAAGAAAGACATGATCATGCCACCCTGAGACTGATTATCATGGTAAAAGAACAACTAGGTTTTGAGAGATTTGTGTATTCTCTATGGGGTTTGCATTTTAAAAGAAAAGTAATATACTACTGTAATATTATTACTTTTGTAATGCGTTACTCCCAACACTGAACATAATGCACTGCATAATGTACTAAGACAGGAGAAATGAAGATGCACTGTTCCAGCATTGGAAGACTGTATTTATAAGTGTTATACATGCAATGTTTTAAATAAAGAATTTGATATTTTGTAATTATTGTGTCTGTTTTAATTGAATGCCAGTAGTACCTATGTAGGGTAAAAATAAAATTAATTCTATATAAAATCTAATGAAATATATTAAAATGAATTAATTACAGTAGTATACTGATGAATTGGATTTTTTACAGTAATTTACTGTAAAAAGTACAGTTTGCAACTGTAAATCTTAATTACAGTAACTTACTGGCAACAGTGTTGCCAGTAAGTTACTGTAAAAGCCCTTTGAAATGTCTAACAGTGTAGTGTTATGGAAGAATTACTTGATTCGAGACATGAAGTGTTTTGGTAGTTTTAGTGCACTTTGGATGTGCAATTTACTGCTGTGCCAAGCAGAAAGTTAGGATAACTTTGTGAAGAATTTTGATAAAGTGATAGTATTGAGTATTGAGAAATGTGTCTTAGTTATTGTTAAAACAATTGTAAATAACACCTGATCTATAAATTATAGATGTCCTTGGTTTCAAGTTCAGTAAAGATCTTATTTCATGCCATTGGTTTCAACGCTATAAAAGTAGAGATGAATCTTTGAGAGCATTATTATAGTATAGTTCTTCACTGACTTTCAAGAAAACTAGCACCAGAAGGAGAAGAGGGATGCTGCCACCTTTAAACACCAGCAGTGCCTGCGTGTACCCATGTGTCATCTCAATATAGGTGACTTACATTAAAAATTCCCATGCAGCATTCCTCCTGCTTTAATGCAGTTCAGCGCTGATAGGAACCACAACCATTCAAACTGAGCTCAAGGGAGAAGCATTGCAGGGCCATCTATGTTTTGTCCTTATGTGACTGATTTAAAAGGGAGATCAGTACTTTAATTTTTTATATGCTATTTTGTGCGTGCGTGTGTGTGTGTGTGTGTGTGTGTGTGTGTGTTTTAAGGTTCTAAAGCACTGGAACAGTTTCAGTTAGTGTCGTCAAAGAAACATTACAGGTAACAGAACTAGTGGCAGGTCTATTGCACTTGCACTGCAATATGTAATACACAGATCCATTTTGACACATCAGATTTTTTTATTTTATGTATTTATTTGTTTTATTTATTTATTTTTGTCCCGTGCATTACTGTCACAACGTGAAACATCACAATTTTAGATTTAGTCCTGCATTTCAATATGGTCATCACTCCTGAAACTTTGCAGTATGTACTTGGCAGCCAAAAAAAAAAAAAAAAAAAAAACCTTTTCAAATTGTGAATGGGTTATATATAGTAATCAAACCAAGAGAGCTCCCTTTATAATCAATAAAGCTGATATCACTTCAGTTCAGTTCAGAGTGAAAACTCCCATTACCAAAAAGAAAAGAAACCTTTCTATGCTGCACAATGAATCTCTAATGAACATTGTGTTTATATTGTGTTGGTTTTTGTGAAACAAATCAACAAAGGGCACGAAGAGGTCTCGTTAAACAAACTCTGTTTTGTGTATTTGTCTGTTTACTGTATTGAGTCTGACTTAAAAACCTCTGATTGGCCATTGCGTTTGTACGCTCAACAAACCTGTCTGTGATTGGCTACAATGCTCAATGCTGCAAAAAACACTTTGAAAATGGAAATCTTTGACGCTTTTCACAGAGAGCACTCACACAAATATGGGAACATTTAAAAGCAGCTGCCTATCAGAGATACTAGACCCAGTATTTTGTACTATCAGTGCTGCGAAAGGGCAGGTATCATGATGTTTTTTTTATTTTATTTAAGTATCTACAGAAGTCCTGCTTCAAAAAAATATTGAAGGTTAAGGTTAGTTCATGTTTGTGTGTATAAGCATCAAGACATTCATTTTCTCTTGTTTCTCTTGCTGCCTGCTGAATAGGAAGCCTGATAAAATCAGAACTGAAAAATTGCTTGTATTAAGATGTAAAGTAATTAACATCAACCAAAAGTATATTTTCTCTTTCTTGTCCTTATTGGCTTAATGTCTGTTTATTTACCTTACAGATCACATTATAAACCAAAGACATTACAGCTGGTACTGGGAATGGTAAGATTAGCCAGACAAACTGAGCGTCTGTTTTGAGGTGTTTGTGTATATTCTTATTCATACATCTGTGTGAATGCCATACTTAAGACAAATAGCAAAGAATTTGGACCTATTTGGTTTCCAGAACCAATATTATATTAATATATCACAAAAAAGACACTAAATTATCCTAAGGTTTTTTCCAAGACCATAACTTTTGTTTTATGTAATGAGGGAGTTTTCCAAACCAGATGTAAAACATTAATTATGACATGACATCATAGCAACATCATAATATATTAAGACGACATGAGAGAATCTGTCAGTTCCTAAGGAGCCAGTTCTGTTCATTCAATCCTGAGGAATCTGGTTTCCCTGAACACTGGCTAAATTCATTTCTTTGAAATGAGTTATAGTTTCCAGCTGCACTGACATTTGCCTTTGTTTGAGAGATTTTCTATTGATTTTTCATAGAACTCAACTATTAAATGAAGTAGTGTGGTCGGATTTGTGCAAAGTCATTATGTGGAATCATTAAAGGTTAATAACAGATTGTTTTAATAATATGACACTACTACTGATAATATTTTATTTTCAGCAACAACAATACTATGTATTTAATATTCATTATAATATAATATTAGCAATATAAGTATCATTATTATCACATTATGTTAACGGGGACATCTTTTTTTATCTCAGACATTTTTTTTTTTTCAGTTTATAGATTTATTGTATAGAGTTGTATAGTCAAATTTTCTTTATATCAATCAAATTAACAAACTGAGTTAAAAAGGCATGAACACCTGGTCAAGAAATACTGTAAGTTTGGGGTTATTTTCTAAAACTCATGAAGAGGCAAGTTTGAACCTGAGGCTGAAAACACATATCTCTTATCTTAACTGTACCTAATGTCTGAAATGGATCCCGCTGCTCGTGTCTGCAGATGGATATTGGGCTCTGTATGGCGTATTCAACATCCTGACATCTCTCATTCTGCGGTTTGCTGGCTAAATATTTTATATGTTTACCTTATGGTCCCCATGCAGTGAGAGTGAGCGTATGGCAGCCCGTGCAAGCTGAGAGAAGAGAGTGTTCTGTAAGCCAAACACGAATCCCCCACCCTTGTATCAATAATGAACTGATACTAAATGCCCTTTAGACAGAGGTAAAGTTAGGTGTCGGACAGAGTGTGTTTGCTTGTTGTTTATGCTGTGTCCTGTGGAGAAACACTCCATGATGGAGATCCATAAGTCTGTGTTCCTCTCTCTTTCTTCATCTCTACAGCTTATGCAGTAATGCACAGCTGTGTGTAATTGATGACATATTTTGGCTGGCTCTCATGATCTAATTAGGCTTGTAATCTTCCATACAGTGTGTGCATGAATCATATAAATGGTATATTTATGATGGTGATTAGAGTTCAAGAAAGTGGCATTATTTTCTCTCCTATAGAACACTTGACCCTTTCTAACTGTCACTGGTTAAATTTCATTGTTATTTAGCCCAAAACCCATCAATCATAGTTTGACAGCTTTGTGTTGAGAAAAACATCTCATTGTGTCTTTTCGGGTAGCACATCATGTCTCATCAGCGAATGACGCAAAATGCTCATTTCAAACTGTACATGCTAGACCTGCAAGCTCACTCACTCAGTGTAGGCCACAGAGCTGTAATTGCTCTATAAAACAAAAGTAATACTCAATAAAGCAGAAAACACTACAACCATTTACTGCATAAAACTGAAGGATTACTGTCAGGATAGCAGGTAAACATGCCGTTACTTTCTAGTGTACACTCCCAGTGGCTGAGTAACAGCTCTGGGCTCATAAGATAAAAGCTCTCATCTATTTATTAATGTGAGCAGATAAATGAAAGTACAGAGATGTTGTTCAATAAAACATAATTGCATCATTACAATGAAGGCACCTGTAGGCTAATGTGAGGACTTGAAGTAGATGCTACGTGCTTCTTTGGTTTGTTTTTTGTTTCTCACATACACACACATATATATATATAATGGCTGTGTTCTCCTGACATCTATCTACATTGAACTCCTGGCATGATGCAGAGACCTGAGAGGTAATTAAGTTTGAGATGTTGTTCTCTCTCAGCACAGCTGACTCTGTGAGAGAATAACAAGCCGGCACAACAGCCAGTCGCCTGTAACTTATGGTCTGTCTCCTCACATTCAGGAAGAACCATGATTCAGCCTGTCAGGATGAGCGACTCTGAGATTCTGTTTCATCTGGCTTTGAACACTTCAGGTTTTGTTGAGAAAAAAAAAAAAAGATTTTTAGGAAACGTCCTAGTTGTAATTGTTAATGATTAGAGTTTTGCAGAAATCATGTTTGCTATTACGTCATTAAAAAAGGCTTAAAAATGACTTCCAACTGCATCTCAAAATTAATTGCGGGCTTAAGTTTTTTCCCCCCCCAAACACTTTGAATACAATTACTGATGAAGAATTTCATAGAAGAAAGTTCATAAAAATGAAATGAGACAGACACACAGACAGTGTTAAATGGATAGAAGCAAAGATGTTATAGTGATATGGTTTTTTATGGTGTACGCAAAGTTATTTCATCATACATTTTTGTGCTTTGTTTTATATTCTAATAAATAATATTTATCCTTGTAGAAGCTATTAAATTTGACATGAAATGAAAATACAGATTATCTTATAGAGAATGATTCATCCATGCATATTTAATTTTTTTATTTGTTTTGACAATGTCATTTTTAATCAAAATGTCTTAACTTAAAAATATCATTTCTAATAAAAAAGTCCTCAGGCCTTAAGTTCACTTTACGAAAGAACTTGGGTGTAGTTAAAAATGATGCTGTTAAAGTTTAATTTCTTCTGACCAGCATTGATTCAAACATAGTCCATATGGCATTCATATTTTCAGTTCCCATGTAGCCTGGTCATATAGGCTCTATGTTTTCAGGAATTTATATCAGAAAGGATAAGACAACCCACTGCAAGCTTCTGGGAGTTAATTAATTCAGGCACAACAGTGTTTCAAATGACAATGGTTTACTGAGTTGAGAAATTGAGCTTTGTTTTTGGTGTTTGGTGAAATAGTCATTGTCTCGCCTGCAGTAAAAACAGTGTTTAAATGTTTAATTAATGATTTAGTTTTTAACTTTAAGATGATGAAAGCGCGATGTTTTCTGTTTATTGCACTATTAATTATATGGCCCTATTAAATTTGATCTTGTATTGTTTGATGTTATTGCACTTAGGCAATTGGGAGAAGAGTCAGGAAGAGCAAAATAGAGGGAGAGAACATTTATAATCTTTGAGGATATCAATATCGTAAGATTTATGTATTTTTACGTAGAATGTGGTTAAGGACACTGAGCTTGTGAAGCAGAAATGGTTTATCTCAGGCCATGTTCCTTTTCTTTTCTAAGGATTTCTCATTGCTATCTCATGCAGGGGCGTAGATTACGCGGGGGACGCGGGGGACGTGCCCCCCCCACTTTTAATATCACGTAAATTCGTCCCCCGCACTTTTTCGGGCAAGTGTGTTCGCATAGAGGTTTTCAAGAGCCGGTGTGAATAAATATAGATTTAAATTCAAAGAGACAGGATAGTCTGTGCATGATCTGATGTTTTATTCGGACCCAGAATAAGGCGAGATGAACATCACGGAGCAACACTCATACAGTGTATGTTTCATTCATACTCGAAGCCAGAGGGCGCGTGTTTGTAGTATATAAACAAATCATTATTATTGGTTATTGTCCAGCAGTTATCTGATTTCTAAGCCAATTAAAAGCTAGAAATGAGAGAAAAATTAAAGTTGACTATACACTACCAGTCAAAAGTTTTTGAACAGTAAGATTTTTAATGTTTTTTAAAGAAGTCTCTTCTGTTCATAACATTTCTGTCCCCCTCACTTCTGAAATGATGGCTACGCCCCTGATCTCATGGGATCAGTACAAACACACATGCCTGGTTTGGTCGGACACATTAATTGTCTAATGAGAGGATGCTCGTGTCTGCACCATGTTCGTTCTCTGTTGTGTGTTACAGGCCAGCAGATGTAGGAAAGTTAATTCAACCAGAGATGGTATAAGGATGAGAAAATCAATCACTTGTAGAAAAATGAATCAGAGAAATAGCAACACACGATATGAATATCTGTAGCTCAAAGCATAGAGCATGGCACTAGCAGCGCCCAGGTCATGGGTTCAATTCCCAGGAAATGACTGAACAGATAAAATTCATACCAGCAATGCAATGTAAGTCGCTTTGGATAAAAGCGTCTTCCATATGTAAATGAAATCTCGCTTTTAAGTTAATAATTTAAAAGAACAAATCAACTTTTTATAGTTTATTTACCGTAGAATATGCATTAGCTGGACTTTAACCTGAAAATACTTTTTTTTTTTCTCTCGATTTCATCTAAAGAAGCACAATTTATGACATTGTTGTCATGTTTTATTGCTGATTTTAACAGTGCTTTGATTCAACTCACTCTTCATTGAATGTGTACACTGAAAATAAAAATAAAGGTTCTTAATTGGGATTAATGGTGCATGAAGAACCTTTAATATCTATGGAACCTTACAAAAGGTTATTTATATTGAAAAAGGTTCATTAAATTAAACGGTTTACACTTAGAAAAATATTTTAAGCTCTGTTCACTGGCATCAATGCATGTTAAAACACAATTTTAACCTTTTTTAATGTGTAAATGTGTTTAATTGTGAGATTTGTGATTAAAGAGCCCTTACTGAAGGGTTCTGTGACAAAATCAGTTATTTCTATATTACAAATTTTCCATATTTATTTTATACAGGTGTTTTACCTGTATTTTGAATTTTGCACCTAATTGCGTTGTGTTTTAGGGTTAACGGAAATGTCTGTACAATTGCTGGATAATACCCTGGCCGAAAATTACCGAAACCCCCCCCCCCCCCCCCCATCTGAGGGTTGTCCCCCCCTAAAAATATGATTAAAAACCAGGCTGTGCATTGTTTTATACTTTAATCAATTGTAAGTAGTAAAAAAACACAACCGGGGCAAAAATGCCTTTTAAGTTTAGAAACATTCTGAGTCTCCCCCTCCCTTGCCTCACTTTGGTCCAAATTGCTTTCGTCTTTTACATCACCTACACACACATAAGTCCGGTGAGAGAGAACAAAGCCAATAGTTGAGGAAGTCCAGTAAGTAAGGCTGTCAAGGCTAATTTCTTCACTTAAACATCAGATGAAGTGATTAGTTTCTCTTTAATACAGATGATGCCCATGTATTTTTCGCTAAATCCGCTATTTTAGCAATAATAACGTTACCTGCTTGAGGGAAATGGTTGCCAGGTTTTCATAACAAAACCCGCCCAATTGCTACTCAAAACTAACCGCGTTTCGAGGGG
>NW_015656007.1:12332-12896 GCF_001515625.1 Sinocyclocheilus rhinocerous | reverse complement strand
ACTTGGCAACACTGTGACAGATAGTAATGTCTACAACGGACACGAGCGCTGTCATGGCACGACCACAACAGCTTGAAGTTGTGTAATTTGGCACGGTCTCCCTGCTGCACTAATAGTAGTAAGCCATTCCTCTGTGTATACATCATAGGCGCGGGAAGTGGGGGTGCTGCAGCATACCCCCCCCTCCCTGTTATTTTTCTGTGGGCAACTGTTTAACTGTTGGGAATAAAAAAAATCGTTGGCAAAGGCTATTACACTAATTCCATCCACCAACGTGTGATTGGGCTAGTCAACATTACAAAAGTCGATCACCAGTCATCAGCTCCAGTAGCGCAGATGGTAAAACGCGTGTCATCCACCTTTTGACGCGATCGGGTTCATATCTGCCTTTTGGCGAACTTTTTTTCTCCCTTTTCAAATTTCAAATCACATCAGAAAAGCATTTATTTTTTAATAAAAATGAAGGAAATAATCAAAAAGTTGAAAAAGTATCGGTTAGGGTAGGTGTAGGGAAGGCTTTTGTCCCAATAAGGTGGCATCCATTTAATAATTTGAATTAAAATT
>NW_015656007.1:4416-12298 GCF_001515625.1 Sinocyclocheilus rhinocerous | reverse complement strand
ATCCTGCTACTTAATATAGTATAAATAGCTATTTGCACTTAGTGTAAATAGCATATCACAAAACAAATACTGCTATTTTCACTTAGTGTAAATAGCATCTATCGCTAAGAAAATATGCTACTTATTTTAGTTGTATTTATTTATTTATTTTAGTTGTATTTATTTATTTATTTTAGTTGTATTTATTTGTTTTAGTTTTATTTATTTATTTACTTATTTTAGTTGTATTTATTTATTTATTTATTTTAGTTGTATTTATTTATTTGTTTGTTTGTTTATTTATTTATTTATTTTCGTTTTGATCTTAGTTAGGTGTCCTTAGATGGAGAAGAAAGAGAAAGAATGATGCCAATGATACTTAGAGAAGGTATAAAGAGTTCAGATATATTTAAATATCTAAATCTATAAAGCAGTAGGAGAACATCTAAATAACTACATTACACTGTATCCAAGCGCTGTCACTGTGCTAAAGGCTTTGGTAAAGTTGACTCTGTGCAAACTACAACAAATAAGTAAGCATTAGTATCTGTACACACCATAACACACTATTACTCACACACACACACACACACACACACAATATAAAACAAAGACACTCCGGGGAAAAGAAAGAGAAAGAAAGTTCAACGAGAGAGAGAGAGTGAGAGAGAGTATGAAAAAGAGATTTTGAGGATTATGTCTGTCTTTCTGTGAGCTGCTGTGACCTTACCACTGATATTTCATGCAAATACATTGAGTCACAGACTAAAATTGTGTATGTGTGTCAGAATAATGCAACTGAGATCAAATATAAGGAGTTGTTGTTATTTCAAACCGTGTTTTTGTGTGTTGAGCATAATGTGAAAGAACGGTTATAGATGTGCGTATATATGGTGTGAGAACAAAAGATGAAGAGGATGTTGGAACAGCACTTTTCAAGCTTTTGTTCTTTTAGAGTAGAGAGACTTATAAGTCTCCAAAATAGCATATAGCATTTAAAATATGTAGCAGTCGGTAGCAATGGGAATAACGGAATAAGAGACTTCTGCCTGGGTTAAACTGCAACCACTGTGTAAAACGACGACTAGGAACAAGAAAAGAGTTTTCATTCAATGCTGAACTCTTTACTTTCTTTCTACAGTACTTCCATTACAGGTACACTGGTCAGCCCATTATTATATTGTTTACATCACTCCATGAGGACAAAAAGTAACATGCAATTATAACAGAGATATAAGCGCATGATTGTTATGACTGACTTATGATTTCGAAAAAGTTAGAAAATAACAATTGCTTTTTGTTCCCAATAAAATCAACATTTCCTTTCTCCCACAGCTGTGGACGGTTGGCCACCAGTAACAGAACAATCAATAAGAGGATTTTAATTATCTTTAAGCTAATGTTCACAGCCACAGAGTAGCTATACTTTGGTATTGTAATGTAAAGTATGTTCCTACTTCAAATTCTTATTCTATTCCAATTGCTAACCTTTACCTTGGTAACTGTAGTTTCTGCCAAATGTTGCAGTTAAATAAAACATAAAATTACAATTCAATTTTTTTATCTTAGTATTAACCATCACTTTCACAATAAATACAAAAGGTTCAGTTTGTTAAGATTAGTTAATGTATTTGATATAATGTACTAACAATAAACAACAACATGTATAGCATTTTTATCAAATTTTAGTGTTCATTTTAAACATACCATGAATAAAAACTAAAAATATGCTGTTGTTCATTTATGCTTGTTCATAATATGTTTAATTAAAGTTGATTTATGCAACACTGTATGTTAAAAATGAATGTGTGTGTGTGTGTGTGTGTGTGTGTGTGTGTGTAAAAATCAACATTTAACCTAGATTAATACATGTTGCTATTAGTTAAGTTCATGATGAGACCTTAATTCAATAATTAATGCTAACAAATCAAACCTCATAAAGTGTGTCCAAAAAAGAAAAAAAAAAATTCACAGTAGTAACAATAACCATATTAGCTGTGGTGTTTTGGAAACTGTGGTTACCATGGTGACATTGTGTCAGAATGGAATAGGATTGAATCTAAACAAGGTTTAATAAAACCCAAGACTGCTATTTAGATAAATTGTGTGACTGTTTGTCCATAATGGAGAAGTTGAGTTGAACTGAGTGCTGTTAATGTAACAGTAGCTGAGCAATACATAAGTACATGAAGACAGGTGAGTTGGTGAGATAAAGAAATGGAGGGTATCTAGGTCTGTTAGCAGCTGTGTTTGTCTTGTGTACCAAGCAAAAAAGACTGTCATAGCCATCGTGATTGATGCTTGTTTTCTGAAATAGTTACCAGCATTTACATGGCTCCCTGGTGCCGACGTGTGCTGACTACACAAACAGACCTGCTGTCTTTTTTTTTGGTCTCTCTCTCTGATTAAGCTGTTGTTTTATGAAATGCTGTTAACACACAAAGCCACTTAAAGGACGGATGATCAACATTGCATTTATACAGAGTACTTGTATCAGGATTACATTGATTGCGCAATGTGGACACTAAGAGCTGAAAAGAGGTTTTTGAATTTTTAGTGCACAGGTATACATAAGAATAGCTTCGACACTGAGTATGTGAAGTGGGCTGTTCATACAGATAAGAGCATGTTCACGCTGTTCATATGCAATGTATTTTCATTGCAGCTAGTCCTAACCTCAACTATACTGTAATGTCTTTTAAAGCAGTACCACAGAACTCTATCAAGCAGAAAATAGTTATTTGTTCTTCTGCTTCCAAGGTTGGCAAACATGAGACAAGTAATTTGGTGTTAGTTAGCAAAAGGAAAACTGACCAGAATGACAGTAATATAGAAAATACTTGATAATTGGCACTAAATTGAAATGTAGACATTAACAAAGAGCAAAGCTACTGCATTTTGTGAAAGCCATGTCCTCCAGTCCTCAGAGATGCAAATTGCCAACACCACTGGCATTAATATAACGTTTTAGTATTTATTCATGCTCTATTTTGAATTAGCTTTAATAATAATAATAATAATAATAATAATTTTAGTTTTTTTTTTCAGTTTTCATTTTAGTTTAAGTTTTAGTGTTTTTATTATGTGGTTTTGGCACTTTAAAAAAAGCTATATTTCTATTTATCTTTAATAATAATAATAATAATAATAATAATAATAATATTTTTTTATTTATATAGCGCCTTTCCAACACCCAAGGTCACTTTACAAGTCAGGTTTATGGAACAGAAACAAATAAACATCAATACCAGAAGACAGAACACAAACTAAGAGCTGAAAGTAATATACAGAGACCACTTACAAAGTTAGATTACAGCTACAGAGAGAATGTAGAAAAACATCCATAACAGGGTACAAATTACTGACTGAGAACTGAAGAGTAATACTCAGAGAAAAAAATGTGTTTTAAAGAGGTTTTTGAAGGAGAGAAGCGAGGATGCTTGACGGATGTTTTAGGGAAGAGCATTCCGCAATCTGGGAGCCACAACACTGAAAGCCCTAGCTCCCATAGTCACCAGACGAAACTTAGGGGTGACTAACAATCCCTCACTAGAAGATTGTAAGGAGCGGTCAGGAACATAAGGCAGGAGTAAGTCTTATGTAAGATAAATATGTAGGACCAAGGTTATGGAGAGCTTTATAAGTGAGAATTAGTATCTTGTAGTTTATGCGCAAGGAAACCGGAAGCCAATGAAGGTGATTGGGGTAATGTGATCGCTCTTTCTTGTGTGGGTAATCAAGCGAGCTGCAGAGTTTTGAACACAATCTGGGAGCCACAACACTTAAAGCCCTAGCTCCCATAGTCACCAGACGAAACTTAGGGGTGACTAACAATCCCTCACTAGAAGATTGTAAGGAGCGGTCAGGAACATAAGGCAGGAGTAAGTCTTATGTAAGATAAATATGTAGGACCAAGGTTATGGAGAGCTTTATAAGTGAGAATTAGTATCTTGTAGTTTATGCGCAAGGAAACCGGAAGCCAATGAAGGTGATTGGGGTAATGTGATCGCTCTTTCTTGTGTGGGTAATCAAGCGAGCTGCAGAGTTTTGAACATATTGTAGTCGTTTGATATTATTAGCTGACAGGCCATAAAGAAGTGAATTACAGTAATCTAGTTGAGATGTGACGAAGGCATGTGTAACAGTTTCAGCATCCTGCTGACTGAGAGAGGATCGAATATGAGAGATATTAGGTAGGTGGAAGAAAGCTGTCTTTACTACTTTACCAATGTGATCATTGAATGAAAGAGTGGAATCAATGAGAACACCAAGATTGAGAACTTTAGTGGCGGGCATAATCAGATCACCATCCAGATCCATCAGTTGATCAGAGAGCTTAGATACAACAGCTTTAGAGCCAATCAGAATTACCTCAGTTTTATCAGAGTTAAATTTAAGGTAATTTGCCACCAGCCAATACTTGAGTTTCTTGATGCAATTTGTTAATGCAGGCGGAGGAAACACTGAGGTGGAAGGTGTGCTAAAATAAATTTGAATGTCATCTGCGTAACAGTGGAAGTTAAACCCATAGCGCTTGATTATTTGTCCAATTGGTAGCATATAAATGGTAAAGAGGAGAGGGCCCAAAACAGAACCTTGAGGTACACCAGAACTGATGGATTTGGTAGATGATTTGTGTGTGTTGACAGGTATGAGATGTTTTACTCTGAAAAAAGTTCAGGAAAGCATCACACATTTGATCAGAGCCCTCTAGAGACTGTGCGGGAGGCTGAGTTAACTTTTTAATTGTAGTAAATAATGTTCTAGGCCTGTTTTTGGACTTATTAATGAAAGTAGAGAAATAAGATGATCGAGCTGCATTAAGAGTATCCCTGTACTGCTTAATGTGTTCAGTATATCCCAAGGAGTGAACAATAAGGCCAGTTTTCTTATAAAGCCTTTCCAGCCAGCGGCCCTTGGTTTTCATTGCCCTAAGCTCAGTGTTGAATCAAGGAGAAGTGCGCGAGGAAGGGACCTGTCTAGATTTTAAGGGAGCAAAATGATTCAAAATAGTAGAAATACTTTCATCATAGATATTAAGAATGTCTTCATCTTTCAATCTTTATTTTACAGTTTTAGTAATTGTAGTACTTTTTATTGTTAGTTGCCAAAGTAACATTTCTAATTTCCATTTTTCTAATTTCTTTCCTTTTTCCTTTTTTTTTTTGGATCTTACGTTTTTCATCAAATTTATATTTTATTTTATTTCAACTTTATTTCAGTTCTTGTGTTTTGTGATGTTATTGTATTAATATACAATTTTTTTTTTTTTTTTTTTTTTTAGTTAAACAATAACACTTTACAATTCGGTAACCTTTGATGTATTAGGCATTGTGAATAACCATTATTGGAGAGAACCTTTACCGATTTTCCTTTCTCCTTCATGAATATCAGTCACTCAGAATGAGTCAGAAGAACAATCAGGATATTAAATTTTTGGGAATTTTTGCTCTCCCTCATTCTGTCCCATGCCCCTGTCTATTCTACACTCTTTTCATCAGCCATTTCCATTCCGAGCACAAGCAGCATTTTTATGCACTGACGAACAGAAGAAGTACCATTCATTTCCTTTTTGTCATCATTTAACGACTTCTGAAATGAAGGGAAAGAGATGAAAAATGGGGCTCGCTATCTGTAAACACACGATTAATAATCACAACATAATGACTAGCACTGAAAGGCAAATAGGATACATTAGTGATTTGAATGGTAGTAATCCCCAGTACTGTGTGATTAGTAATGTCTAAGCCGTGTAATAGTGGATTGTTGTGCTTTTCAAATCTGCTCCTGGAGGGCCACCATTCTGCAGAGTTTCGCTCCAAACCTAACCAAACACAACTGAACAAGTTAATCAAGGAGGTCTGTAATACCTGCAGAAAGCGATCCGTTAGCATTGCCATTCATCTCAGTGGCAGTTGCTCGGCTGCTGCAGGAAGTTTGCCATTTGAAATCTGACAATTTTATTCATGGAACCACTTTTTTTTTTACCCAATCACATGAGCCGTAAAATTCTGGGGAGCGATGGCAATGCAAAAAATGTCATGGTCTGGTGGGCTTTCAAATGTTTGAGGGCCATGGGCTAAAAATAAATGTTGTTAAATCATGTCCAATAATATTACATTTAAAAAATTTTTTCTACAATTTCAATAAAAGTGAAATTTTCAAGTGGAACTATGTTTTCTAATATAAAAAAAATCTAATAAACATGTAAAAAAAAAAATAGATGTGATATGGCATGGCAGGCCAAATCAAAGGTCCCCAATTGTTAATTTTGCAGTGAATGGGTGCCGTCAGAATGAGAGTCCAAACAGCTGATAAAAACATCACAATAATCCACAAGTAATCGACATTACTCCAGTCCATCAGTTAATGTCTTTTGAATTGAAAAGCTGTGTGTTTGTAAGAAAAAAATCCATCATTAAGATGTTTTAACTTTAAACCATTGCTTCTGGCCGAAATACGAGTCCATAGTGATGCAATGCCAAATTTCTCCGAATCTGAACGTGAGTAAATGTTCATTTTTGGGTGAACTACTCCTTAGTAGCAAGTAAACTAGATATCCATGGACAGAACTGAACTTTCTGTGATTTTTCTCACCCTGTGCACATTTTCCACTGCTTTTCCTGTATTTTCTGTAGAACCGTTCACAGAGACTTCTATTCAGTTAATTAAATTGTTTTTTAATGATCTTTTATTGTGGTGTAAGCTATTTCAAATGAACCCATCCCTAATGACACACACACACACACACACACACACACACACAAAAACAGAACAAACTGCAGTTAGTCGCTGACATATGTCAGCTTAGATGGTTTCTGTCTAAGTGGGCGGCTGTTGGCACCTTTAGGGTTATTGAGCACAATCATACACTGCTGGATTGTGGTAAATATGTGATATGAATGTACATGACTATTTCCCTCAGTTCTCAGTAAATGCTGTGGCTCTTGCTCCAGGCAGTAAAATAACACAATAAGCCACAAGAGCCCATACATTACAGTGATTTTACCACGGTCACAATGTGAAGCACAGTCTCATCCAATCAGATTTAAGAGCTGGAACTATCCATTATATAAGAACATCTAAACTCCTGATGTTCACCAGCATATTGAGGGAATATGAGTCATGCTAAATCAAGCACACACTGTTAGACATTTCTGTAATTTCTACAGTTATTTACTGTATATCACCCAGTATAATACTGCATATTCGCTTTACAGTAAGTAACTGTAATACCCTTTGCATCATGGGAATTTTCTGTGACATCAAACCCCACATACAGTGACTTACTGTATTTTTTAAAATTGCTGTATACTACTGTATTTGCCGTAACGGCCTCTTTGGCGCCATTCTATTGAGGTTGCTTTATTTTCCTCATTTCTCACATTTGGATTGACAAGATTTGACTTACACCGTATCTACAATGCCGCAACAGCTTGGAACTGACTACATTGGATGTTACATCGCTTGTAATGATTGGAAAATCAATTTGTCCTTCGTGTCAGAAACAGCGCGAGCGCTTGGAGTACATCTGTGTGTCAGAACCCTAACCCTAACCCTAACCCTAACCCGCACTTTCACTCTCTGACAGCAGGTAGCTTTTTTTTAAAACTAAATTTCAATATCGTGATAATACCGTATACCGTGATAAAAGCATTGAGAATTTGATACTGGCATATCCCTAGTGTCGATGCACCTTACGAGAGAATAAGACCAGTATGCAAGGTAAAAAATATATGTACGTTTGTCTGTGTGTTTGTGTCAACATTTTTGCACACCAGTTTAACCTAGTAACATTTACCCGTCAACATAGCGGTAACAAACTTTACTATGGTGAACTGCATTTCAAACGACTTTTGTCAGCTTATTGAATTATCGAATTAAAATTACTTTTAACGAGCAA
>NW_015656007.1:1245-4250 GCF_001515625.1 Sinocyclocheilus rhinocerous | reverse complement strand
CAAGGTAAAAAATATATGTACGTTTGTCTGTGTGTTTGTGTCAACATTTTTGCACACCAGTTTAACCTAGTAACATTTACCCGTCAACATAGCCGTAACAAATTTTACAATGGTAAACTGCGCTGTCGTTTCAAACGACTTTTGTAAGCTTATTGAATTACCGAATTAAAATTACTTTTAACGAGCAACGCTTATCTTGTATTAACATTGTAACTAATGTGAAATTGTGTTCAGGTGTTAGTAGTTAATGTTGGCCAGTAGCCTTTTGAGAAAATAAAATCGTATGTTAGCTAGGTTAAACAAGTTTTATGGCTAGCTGCCTTTCTAGTTTTAGAATTTGTTTGTTATAGTTTTTAATGGAATTTAAGATTTACTGCATTTTTTGTATTTGTATTTTAAAGGCAACTACAATGAAGCATCAAGAATGACATGAGCATGCCACCCTGAGACTGATAATTCATGGTAAGAGAACAACTATGGTTTTGAGAGATGTGTGTATTCTATATGGGGTTTGCCTTTTAAAAGTGTGCCATTTCTACTTGTTTTTCAGAGAAAACATTTGTCACTAACAAAGTGGATGGTGAGCAAAGGTGGTGGCCACGTTTTGGAGCAGCACCTGGGTTTTGCAGATGGCTATGTATTCTTTGGCTGCTTATCTTTTTTCCCCATTATGTTTCTGTTGCCTAAAGATTGCCAAAATGTCCTAAGACAGGAGAAATGAAGATTCACTGTTCCAGCATTGGAAGACTGTATTTATAAGTGTTATACATGCAATGTTTTAAATAAAGAATTTGATATTTTGTAATTATTGTGTCTGTTTTAATTAAATGCCAGTAGTACCTATGTAGGGTAAAAATAAAATGAATTCTATATAAAAATTATAAAATCTAATGAAATATATTAAAATTAATTAATTACAGTAGTATACTGATGAATTGGATTTTTACAGTAATTTACTGTAAAAAGTACAGTTTGCAACTGTAAACCAAATACAGTTTGCTACTGTAAATCTTAATTTCAGTAACTTAAGTTACTGTAAAAAACCTTTGAAATGTCTAACAGTGCAGTTAGTGGCAGAAAAGCCTGCTATTTCTTTTCCTGTTGTTTTAGTTCTTACATAATAAAGAACATTCATTCAATGTTGGTATGAGATCAGAATTACAGTTTTTCAACAAATTAGAAGCCTGTTACTATTTCTTGTCCTGTGAATACTTATGAGATACTTTTAATTCATGATGCAAACAATAAACACTATCTTATATTTTAGGATGTTAAAATTTGCTTAATGTGTTGTACAGTGAGTTGTATTTCTGATACCTCAATACATGTATAAATTATGAAATTAGTGTTTATGCGAAAAAAGGACACAATTTACAGTATGTCAACTGAACAAGTTGGAAATATATAGAATCTGATGTTTCAGTGTATTTGACTTGTCCAGTAATGTACAGTAGATTAATTGAGAGACGGGATGGTTGTAATTATCATTTATTTTAAGACATTTTCATTGAAAGTGGATTCAGACTGTAAGTGCTGCCGTGTCTTTCTGACTCCAGGTGTTTGCCTCAGGAGTAATCAGTATGCATTAAATCTCATCTGCTTTTTGCAGTGTTATTGATGTGAGAGGAATAAAAAGACACATGTATCCTTTAATAATCACTCTGATTCAAAATTGAAAAGAGCAGATACAAAAGCCATTTTAATTTCAATCAGCACACATTTATCTGTCCCATTCTTTCTGTCTCCACACTGTAAAAAAAAATCCGTAAAATTTACGGTAAAAAAACGGCAGCTGTGGTTGCCGGAATTTTACCGTAAAAAATACGGTAGCAACGTTTTAGGTTTTACGTTTTTAACTTAAATTTTCAGTTAAATACCGTAATTTCATTAACTGATATAATGTTAATATACCAACCTATTGAAGTACTAAAATCTGTTTTGTACCTTTGTAATACACTGATAAACACCAAATGCAGGTGATGATGAGAAAGTCACGTGATGAACCAAAGCCCATCACAAGCAGCTTTTAAATAATAACATATAGAAGGTGCACAGTGTCATTCACACAAACACCAAACACCATCATGGTAACACACATGAAACTGAAATAATGCAATAAACATTAATTTAACAACATTAGGTGTAACACACAACCCTAATATACAAAACTGATAAGAAAAAAACTAAGAAGAAACATAGTTATTTCAACAAAAAAACATCAAATTTGAAATGTAACACAGGGAATTCTGGGAATGTCAATTTACAGTTATTCACTGTAAATTATACGGTCTTTTTCACTTCCAAAAACGGTATACTACCGTAAAATTAATGTCCAATACATGTAATGTCCAATACAGTTTTTCACCGTATATAGTAGGGGAATTTACCGTTAACCATTTAACAGGTTTTTACTGTAGCATTTTTACAGTCTTTTACCGTTAAATTTACGGTCATTTTTTACAGTGCACTTTGTGAAGTGACTTGAGTCTAACAGATAAATAGCATCTTCATACTGCATGATTGAAACACAAGCTTTTCTGACACGACTCAACCTGTGTGACAAGCTGTTTAGAGTCCAGCATCAATGAAACCTGGCAGATGGGCTCACCACCTCGCTGTTCTTTATGGGAATTAATTCTGTATGAACTTCTGTCCAATAGCACGAGAGGGAACAGTACTGTGATTAATAAAGCAGTTGAATTGAATTGTAAAAGAAATTAGGTTTTGAAGACACATAATCTGCTCCAGTCTCTTTTGATCAACACATGGACTTTTGGCTCCTGTTTCGTTCTCTCTCTTTGCAGTACTGAAGCGCATTTGAAGCGTTTGACGTTCACAGGCTGCATGATGAGAAACCTAAAGTGGTTTTTCTGTAACCATATGTTGTTGTTCCTCTTCAGCTCTGTGTGTGTCAGTCATATTTATTGTTGTCTGTCAATTGTGAAAGTCTATAAGCTCCAGCTATGTCTAAGCTCATGCAAAGACAAAGCATTTCAAGGGCGAGA
>NW_015656007.1:0-384 GCF_001515625.1 Sinocyclocheilus rhinocerous | reverse complement strand
CTGAGAGGCTCGCGGCCTCTGCGGAGGTCCCCAGAGCAGCTAGTTCGGTTGTCCCCTGTCGGCGTGCAGACGCTTCAGGGCACTGAACTAGCCGTTCTGGGCACACCAGAGATCAGTCTCGAGAGACTGATTCCCTTAGTAGATTATTTAGCAGCGTGGAAGCTACTGCCAAATGTGTCTCAATGGGTCCTGCGTACTGTAGAAAGAGGCTACAGAATCCAGTTCGGTTCTCGTCCGCCTCGATTCAACGGGGCCCCCCACTCTAGTGGGTCCCGAGCAGGCTCTGGTATTAGAACAAGAAGTAGTTACTCTCTTAGAGAAGGAGGCCATCGAGGTGGACCCTCCGCACGAGACAGACTCCGGGTTCTACAGCCGGTACTTCAT
>NW_015656006.1:233528-235118 GCF_001515625.1 Sinocyclocheilus rhinocerous | reverse complement strand
TCACGAGCATACTCAACGAATGTTTGATTGGCAGTTTTCACATGTAAACAAAATTTCTGTCGATAAGCCTCGGGGACAAGCTCGTAGGCTCTCAACACAGCAGATTTAATCTTATCATAATCTAACCTGTCATTAATAGACAGCGTCGAACAAACTTCCTGAGCCTTTCCTGTTAAACGACATTGCAACAAAAGAGGCCACACTTCTTTTGGCCAACTCAAAGCTGCAGCAATGCGCTCAAAAGCGCCGAAATATGAATCCACCTCGGCCTCCCTAAATGGTGGGACGAGGTTAATTTGTTTACAAACATCAAAATCGGAAGAATTTGCAGAAGGCCTAGACAATGAGGAATCAGAGGTGTGATGCAAAACCTGACCAACGGGGACAACAGCAGGTGCAGTCTTAAACTCACCAGGCGGCTTGCGACCAGCCTGCGTCTCCAACTCGCATTGTCTAAAACGTAAAAGTTGTGTAGTATGCTCTTGACGCTTAATTTCCAAATCGAGTTGCTTTAATTTAATAGCGAGTTTTAAATCTTCCGTCCCTAACCCACTAAGAGAGCGAAGCACCGGATCACTACTGGGTACCTGTTCTTCATCACCTGAACTTTCTTCAGTCTCCTTACCCGCTCTTTCAGGATTTTGCGCTGCTATCAACACCCCCTGTTTAATCAACTCAGTGTATATTACATCCCGCACTTCTTCCTTACGAGCTGCTTTTACTACCGAAATATCATAATAATTAGCAACCAAAAACAAATCTTCTTTATGACACGATTCTAATGCTTCAAACGAAGGCTTTTGCCGAAATGCCTCAATACTAAAATCCATTCTTATATTCCCTTCCCCTCCACACAAGAAAAACTGCCAACCAAACTTACTCACCAGCACAACGAAGAGAAAAATACATACCGTCGGACGAGCCCCCATTTGTTACGGCCCATTTTTAGTAGGGTGCGAGACGAAAGAGTGATGGTAACGGGATTCCGACCACAGCCAACAGATCACCAAAGACAAATAACAGTTTTAAATAATTTATTAAATAAGAGTGAAATTAATGAAAGGAGCTTTAGCTTCGGAGAGGCCCAAGGCCAAAATAATAAACAAAACCACTAATAAAATAAAGGAAAGATTTATATGGCCTATTTATAAAGAAAAGTAAAATACAAATGATCTTCCCTAACTCCCTAAACAAAAAAACACATCGCAAAATTAGATCAAAGTAAATGGCAGACCCCTCCTACGCTCCCAGGACTTTCTCAGAATATACAGAATAAATCACATGTAGCAAGAACCATGTACAGCAACCACAACGCTGTTGGTGATCTGTTGACGGAGACGGAATCCGGAGCTCCTCACGTCACGGAATCAAACGCCAAAGTGAGCCCTGGGGTTGGTAGAACCGCCCTTTTTAAAGTCATCTGCTTCAGGATCCGCCAATCACGTTCCTTGATGAACAGCCAATACCTGCACACATGCACCAGTACAGAAAACAACACCCACAAAAATAACAATGCCGGGTATCGTAACAGATGTTTCAAAGCTTTACACAGTACTGAATCTGCCCTTTTCTGCCCTCAAGTTATGTTTT
>NW_015656006.1:232490-233514 GCF_001515625.1 Sinocyclocheilus rhinocerous | reverse complement strand
TATCTGCCGATACGATCACCGATACCAATCTTTTTGAAGCCTTCTTTTTATCATGTAGAATTATTTTAGTTATGCTCCAGTCAGGATTTTTACAGACATTCATTCAGGGCCTGAATTTCATTTTTGAAAATGGGGGGAATACCCCTCTTAGGTGACTATTGTGGGGGGATTTTTTAATTTGAGGGGTGAAGGGGATAATTTCTTTTTTTTATATTTTTCTAAAATGTATAATTATCTCACCTAAATGTTTGATCATGCAGTGCATTTTTGTTTTTACAATGGGGTAATTGTTGCACAATAGCTTATACACCACACAAGCCTGATTTCGTGAGCTGTATGTGAGGAGGCCTCATGCCAGGTTCAAACATACTCCGTTTGCAGTGCGTATGCAGTCCATGTGCGGTATGTAAGCGCTGCAGAAGCAGCACGGACTCATTGTGCTTTCACACAGATGTCCGCTACTGATCCGCGGCTGTTTGCCACAAACACACCATTTATCCATTTTGATTTCAAATACAAACGTTGTTACTGAAAATGCTTTTGAGCATTGTGATTCTGTTTTTACGCAGTACAGTAATACAATCTTTCATAGACGTGTTTAAACGCAATAAATATAAGCAAGAGTATTGTGCTGAATGGTTTAAACACTGGCAAGAATTTAAAATAAATTAAAATGATAAACGTCTCGGTTATGTATGGTAACCCTCGTTCCCTGAAGGAGGGAACGGAGACGTCACGTCGTGACCGACGAATTGGGATATCGCTTCGATAGACCAATCTACTTCGAGTGTAAACTAAACGAGCCAATGCACATTGGCATGCAATTATTGCATCCAGCTGCCGCTGATCACAGCGTGAGTATAATAAGGCAGCAGGTGCAATGCATACCAGGTTTTCGCATACCAGGCGACCCGACCGCTCAGCGGTGGTACAGCAACCGTGGCGACGGGACGTGACGTCTCCGTTCCCTCCTTCAGGGAACGAGGGTTACATACGTAACAGAGACGTTCCCTTTCAGTCGGTC
>NW_015656006.1:229362-232371 GCF_001515625.1 Sinocyclocheilus rhinocerous | reverse complement strand
GAAAGAGAGCGCGCGGTGATTCACTCACGCTGTTTGTGAAATTACGTCTAACAGAAAGTTTTCAAATTACTTTGTAAGTTACTGAAGAAAAATGAATTGTACCTCACCTTCAGCATTATAATTATTTTACCCACGCGATGGTGCCGCTGCAGGTCATGCCAAACCTCTCACAGCAGGCACATCGTCAATGTGAAACCTCTTCCTTAAATGATTAGAGGTGTATTAGAATTATCTCAGTTGAATCTTTGAGGCACTTTGGTGCCAACCTGATAAGACCACTAGCTTCATTTGGTGCATGTGCGCACACTTGGTCTTTATATATTTTCATTTAATTACTACCAGGAGGGGTCACCTCTCATCTCGACAAATCACATGAATGAATGCAAGCGGAGTCGGCCTACCTCAAGGGTTTTCAATGTGTGGGTTCTAGAGTAGTAGAATAATAATTAATTATTGATTACTAATTTGAATCAGTACATTATAACGAAAACAATACCTTAACAATGAAAAGAAGCAGGTTTTCGTGATCACTTCATTTAAAACCAGTAAACTACTGGAAAGTCCAAGGATACAGTAAGCAAATTCAAACAGTAAGTTCAAAACAGCGCTAATGCAGAGAATAGTGACTTACATCCAGATGTCAGTAAATTATTCTTTTAAGCGTGTTTTTGGCTTAAAAGCAAGAGTGTTTTATAAATAATGGATGCTGGCTGAAGGTGTTTTAGATTATGTTGTGGTCAGAGGTTTCGTGATTTTGAATGGATCCATATAGTAGTACAGTCAGGTCAAGGCAGGAGCTTTAGTGGTCTTTGGCATCTCCCTGTGGTCCTGTTTAGTATCGCAGCTTGATTTGTGCTTATTTTTATTGAAAATGTTTTATTTTAATTAACTATTGATTGATTGACTGATTGTGGCACTAAACATTGTGAATTATGCAAATTAAAAAGTACTTATTTATTTAACATTAAAATAAATAAATAAATAAATAAATGTGTTTATTAATTACCCACTGCTTATAGGGTAAAAGAGAAATGTGAAATTAACCGTAGAAAAATGTTTGAAAACATTTAATGACACAAAAAATTATGACCATCAGGACTAAGCCGGATGCACACTGTGCGATTTATAATAGTCCTTTATGATTGTTGCTTGTCAGACTGTACAAACATGATCCTCATGTCACACTGTAGGATCTCAGCTATCATTAATGTCAGACATTACGTCAGTCAAAACGCATTAAAAATTAAAACATCAACCTATGACACGTTTGGTGATGGTGAGCTGCATTACACACAGGAATGAAATGGTGGTTAATGGTCCAGAGCGAGCAGAGCAGAGCGAGTGTTTTCAGTTCATTCCTATGAAAGTTGAGCGAAGCTCAATTTCTATATAAATTAATTAAAAGCGCTCGCTCTGCTCAGCTCCAGTGGACACCCACCATAACAACGAAAATTCCAACGTTAAATGTTGATCATGGCTTGTCTTGAAAAACAAAGACAATTAGATGTTCATCGTTTGGAGAAGTCACACTGCAGGACCGTGCGCCAAAACTTCTGACACTGCCGGTGAACATGTCAAACTAACGACCAAAGACTTCAGATTTTAGCCTAGGATCAGAGGAATATTTTAGGATTTCCAAAATATAGCATTTGACTTTGGCACTTGACTGTCAACAATATATGCTGCTTGTTCACAGGATAGTGAACTTTGTAGAAATGTCAAAGAAATGCTATGCTCAGATGGCCAGAATCCATGTGATGTGAGAGCAGGGTGTTTAAGAGATCATACACTGATCTCTTACTGGCAGAATTGAGAGCGTGCGCGCAACTACTTACGCTCAGCCGAGACCAGGAACCGGTCCCGGCTTAAATGGGAAAGCATTACTGGAGATTTTCAAATATTTCTCTGGGTGCTTATTCACTCCTGAAGATGATTTTTAGCATTCTATGTCCAGGGCTCTGTCCTGTCATGCACCTTTTATTTAGTTAATTATTTAGTAAAACCAAGCAAATGTGCAACTGAACCTGACATCTATTGATCACCATGCATATTTGTTGTATGGAAAAGGGCAGCTTAAAGAGCAGGTCATATGGGTTTTTGAAAAATATATTTTTTGCAGTTTGTAGCGTAGCTATCCTTCAATGTAAACAGTCTGCAAAGTTGTTAATCAAAAAAGTGCATGATAAATAAAGATATTCCCCTTGTCCAAAAACCCACAATTGCGGTCTTGGCCACTTAAGAGCGCGTGTGCGTGACAGGAAGAAAGTGCGCAAGACTGTCCCAGGTCTTAAAAACGGCAAAGCGCAGGGCAGGGGCATTAAGCACAGCATGCAGAATTATAATTTCTGCCACTAAGGCCATTATTTGCCCTAATTTCTGAGATAGAAAGGTCCAGTATATGTCTGATCTGAAATAGTGTATATCTTAAAAAGTAAACACATTTGACCAAGCTCAACTTGTTCAACTGGGATCAACAGATGCCCTCAGATACAGTGCATTAAAATACATTAAAAAAGGTTCAAACATTCACTGATGCTCCAGACGGAAACATGATGCATTAAGAGACTTCAACTTTTTGAATTTGAAGATCAAGGTAAATTGTACTTAATTTGTCTTCCGGGATGGTCAATCAGAGCACACCTCGCTTTTCAGACTGATGAGCTTTGTAAAAATCGACGCGTTTCAGAAAGGCGGGGCATAGAGGAGAAACAATAATGTACAGTATGTGGAAAATAATGTGTTTTTTTAACCTTAAACCGCATAAACACATTTCATTACACCAAATACACAAAATAATGTTCTTTTTAGCAACATAATATTACCCCTTTAAGAACCAAGGGTTTCCAAACTTTTGAATGGGGTTATTTTAAAGCTATTTTTTTTCTTGTGGACTAAATGTAAACATATTTTATGTAAAATATCTTAAGGTCAGTACCAGAGGTGGAAAGAGTATGAAAATATTCTACTCAAGTAAAAGTACCATTACATTAATGAAATTTTACTTAAGTA
>NW_015656006.1:226403-228513 GCF_001515625.1 Sinocyclocheilus rhinocerous | reverse complement strand
TCTTGTGGACTAAATGTAAACATATTTTATGTAAAATATCATACTCAGAACAGTACTAAATAAAAAATAACATGCATTTTGTATGATCTCTCTTATTTTGTTAAAATTATTTAAATTTTCACAGATTCTGCAAGGGGTTCCCAAACTTTCGCATGCCACTGTATATGATATCATGAGCAAAAACAGCTATCTACAGAAGGATATTGAAATAGCCCCCCGTCACAGGATGTGAGATTTGAATTTGCATCTCTTATCTGAGCTCAGTACACTCAGAGCATGCATTTAACCACTTGGCCACAGGTCTGACAGGTCTGGTTTGATGCAACAATACTAAAAATGTGCTTTGTGAAAGCAGAGACAACATAATGCTCAAATTTCATTCAACATTAAATCCATGTTTTTAAACACGTAAAAAATATGATTATGTGTTAGTAATAACACTCATCTACAGCTACTAATATTTTTAGCTAGAATGGTTGCCCTTGACCTCCACTGGATAATGCGACTCATTCCATGATTGATAAATTGGTGGTTGGAAGCTGACATTTATGAGATAATATAGACAGGATCCAGTTTTTTTTTTTTCAGTGCAATACAAAATACCATTCATACAATACAACAAAATGCAATAGAAAAAAAAGATGCTAATAATTTTATTGTTTGCAATTAAAGCAATTAACCGTGTTTGTAAAAACAATATAAACAGCACATGAAACAGAAGTTTAACTCATCTAAGACCAAATGCACATGCAAGTGTCATTTCAGGTTGACTGCCAATTAGCAGTATTTCAGCTGTAAAAGAGCTATGATAATTAGCATGCTCACACATGATTTAAAAATAAATAAATAAATAAAATAAAAGCAACTCATGGGAAGAAAGAGGCCAGATAGTCAGTGCAGGTGCATTGGTTTTGAATACATTTGCACATAACAGATGCTTTTTGCTGAGGCAGTGGTCTTTCTGGAAAAGCTGAAAGAACACACTGCTGACCAGCCACCCTGTTTTGCTTCAGCAGAGCATCTTTCATGTTCTCTTCTGAGATTTCTATTATTCCTTTGTGTGTGTGAACCTGAATTTGTGTGCAATTTAAATCTTTTAGTAAACATTTTCTATATAAAATATATTTTATTTAGAATATCTGGAAGAAATGAATATATTCAGCTGCTCCAAAATCCAGCATTCCCAGCAGCCCTTGAGCTTGGAAGAGCCAGGACATTTTTTAAAGGGGTCATATGATGCGATTTCAATTTTTCCTTTCTCTTTGGAGTGTTACAAGCTCTTGGTGCATAAAGAAGATCTGTAAAGTTGCAAACACGGGGCATAGAGGAGAAACAATAATGTACAGTATGTGGAAAATAATGTGTTTTTTGAACTTTAAACCGCATAAACACATTTCATTACACCAAATACACAAAATAATGTTCTTTTTAGCAGCATCATATGACCCCTTTAAATATAACTCTGATTGTATTCGTCTGAAAGAAAAAAAGTCATATACACCATAGGATGGCTTGAGGGAGAGTAAATCATGGGGCAATTTTTTATTTTTGGGTGAACTTTCCCTTTAAGAACAGTAATGCTCAACTAGCACTTAAATAGCTTATCATACACACCCACAAACATACAACATAAATGGATATATGCAGCTCATGACAAAAGACTGGCACTAGCAGAATTCAAAGCACCATTTGGGGGTTCTCATAATGTAGATATCTGTGATTCAAACCTTTGCCTTTATGATGGGGTTACTGGAAGAACCCTTAAAGGTGAACATAGGACTCTCCATAGACTCCCTACATCTGAGCCGCTGAGGACATGATGGTTACTTTACATTTTCGAAGGAAATGTCCTGGAAAAAAAATGCTAAAGTCCTATATGTTTGTGCCAATCATTTTACGCCAGACTGCCTCACAAACGAGGGTCAATTCAGTGCTGGAGTTAAAGGTGAACATAGGACTCTCCATAGACTCCCTACTTCTGAGCCGCTGAGGACATGATGGTTACTTTACATTTTCGAAGGAAATGTCCTGGGAAAAAAATGCTAAAGTCCTATATGTTTGTGCCAATCATTTTACGCCAGACTGCCTCACAAACGAGGGTCAGTTCAGT
>NW_015656006.1:212593-226278 GCF_001515625.1 Sinocyclocheilus rhinocerous | reverse complement strand
TGCAAAGGTTGCTTCTGAAAGAGGGATCAATTAGCTAAAGCTAAAGCTACCATTGTCTCTGCCTGTTTTCACTGATGCTGCCTTCGTGTGCTAGAATGATCATAAATAGGAATGTGGTAGTTAAAACAATTGTATATGAAAGCAATGTGAAGTCGACTGCTTGAATTTGTCGAGCTCATAATCACAAGTGGGACTTATATTTTGTGATAGCACGTGAAAGCACCATGAGACCAGCTATGTCATAATTTTTATCGCGCCGTGCTCCCCGTCTGTGTAATTCATAAACACGCATTTATTATGCACAGTAAAATCAGATGAGTGACTTTTAAACACATTTTCTGTAAAGATAACAGGCTTGTACTAATAGTGGAATGTTTATTTGCAAAGGCCAGCATTGGTATGCCAGAGCATGAGATCTTGAAGCTCCACCCTCTTCTGAAAAGGGAGGGGGGGAGCACCAGCTCATTTGCATTTAAAGGGACATACACAAAAACAGCAGGTTTTGGCTCATACCCTAAAAGTGGCAATTTCAACAAGCTATAAAAAATTATCTGTGGGGCATTTTGAGCTAAAACTTCACATACACACTCTGGGGACATCAGAGACATAATTTACATATTGTAAAAAGAGGCATAATAGGGGCATAATCACCTTTAAGTCTTTAGTTCCTCAGCG
The DNA here is from genome assembly GCF_001515625.1 of Sinocyclocheilus rhinocerous. Lineage (NCBI taxonomy): Eukaryota > Metazoa > Chordata > Actinopteri > Cypriniformes > Cyprinidae > Sinocyclocheilus > Sinocyclocheilus rhinocerous. Next base: position 225,603 of record NW_015656006.1, on the reverse strand, counting down.
AAAGAGAGCCTAGATGTTCTCAACAGGTTTCCGAAGAACCCCAGTGGTGCCTTAAGTATCTTTTCATGTGTACATTGTTCATAGCTGCAATTTTTGCATCATTTTGTAACACGGTGACAAACCTATTGACCAATCAGAAGCCTTAGAGGAAGCAGCATACACTCATTCAAAATGTATAAAAAAAAAGTAAATTCTTGCAATTTTGCATTATTTTCCCCAAACATGCAGTACCTCAAGAGTTACATGAAGATTTTTAAATCTCCAATCACAGTTTCATTTTACACGCTGTTAAACTGTTATTCTAACCTCTTTGAGATGCATGACTATCACACCACTGCATCAGAAAGAATTAGTTGGTCAGACTCAGATTCTAAACTATGCTTATCTCTCCCATTTCACCACAAAATGACCCTGTTTTTAATTCTACAATGGATTGTTGAACAGTTGAAAGTCAAATGGCTTTGTGTGCCATTGAGAAGGTGATTAGCTACACCTGATTGAGTTTACAAGTCATTTTTAGGAGGCGAGTGATCCTTTTTACAAATCAGTGATTCTGTTCTTTTTTTTCTGACATGTTGGTTTTATATCTTGCACTTGGATGTTATAAGTTGCATTGAGTAAATATAACTGGATAAAACAAAAACTGTGTCCGTCTTCCTTTCAGGCTGCAAAGCAACACAATGTGATTATTTTAAAGGGGGTTGATTCTTTTCTATACCCTCTGTACTTTGGTAATGTACTGCTACACACATGCCTATAAAAGACCCTTTGGCCACAGAAAAAAATGGCACTAAAAATCACCCCGCCCCTTGCTCCTCTAATATAGGTATTACTGCATGCACAATCCTTTAAATGACTCACTATGCAACTAACACTCATCACTACATTCCACCTAAAGCCATCTTGATAACTCACTACACTAATGAGCCACTATTTTTAGAGTGCTACAGAACACATACTGTAAAATCAAGCAGAATCTTTTTGAAAAAAATAAATAAATAAAATTCCCCTCAACATTAACGTGTATATGAACCAAAAATACCATAGTAACAAGTGGACATGGTAACATGGCTAAACCATTTAGTTATTTATTTTGAAGAATACACAAAATAAAGAATAAAGTCTATGACTACAGGCTAAATGAGAATAAGAATTGTTACCAGTTTTCTCAAGAGTTTGTTTTAAGCACCTAAATCAACTAAATCTAAAATCATAAGAATAATGTTCAGACAGCTTTTAATATTAACAGTAATATTATATGTACAGAAATAATCCCCAGGGAGAGCTACCAAAGAACTTATCTGTCTGTCTCTCTCCCTGCCTTGAAAACAATTTCCAGTTGATTTCACTGCACTGACAGAGAGTGCTCACGCTAAACTTTCATTTAGTCTCATCTCTCAGACTCTTACTAGTCACCACTATCCACATCAGTTCCTTTCAGACTGTGAATGATCTTGCACTGTTTTGTGTTTTGGTCCCATTATTTATATATCTATTGCACATTCTATACCTCCATTCACTGAGAACTATTTATTATTTAAAATATTATTTTACAGTTTATTAATTTTCCCTTAAAATGAATAGTTTACTCAAAAATGAATACTTAAAACTTCTATGTCTCCCAGCTGGCCTGGGAACGCCTTGGGGTTCCCCCAGAGGAGCTGGAGGAGGTGTGCAGGGAGAGGGAAGTCTGGGGGGCTCTGCTCAGACTACTGCCCCCGCGACCCGGCCTCGGATAAGCGGAAGAAGATGAGATGAATACTCTCCTTCATGTAGACCAAACTTATCTGATTATTATTATTATTGTTATATATTTTTTTCTTTCTCTGGAACACAAAAGCAGATGTTAGACAGAATGATAATCTCAGTTACCATTCACTTTCATTGTATGAAAAAAGATCCAGTGAAAGTGAATGGAGACTGAAGCTACCTGTCCCTATCCTTCTACTAAACATTTTCTTTTGTGCTCCATGGAAGAAAGAAACTCATACTGATTTAGGGAAACATGAAGGTAGGTAAATAATGACAGAATTTAAAATTATTTAAGTGAACTATCTCTTTAAACTACCGAGGAAACTTGTGGGAATGGGTGTTCTGTTCACATACAGTAGTGAATGGTGCCCCCTATTGCTGAAATTAGCCTAGGCTACTGTTAACGTACGCTTAGGTATGTAAAAATAAATAAGATACCAGAATGGTGCCAAAACATCATTATAAACAACCTAGATGAGCAGTAACACAGTTGTAAATTAAATTAAAATCGATTGTGCCAAATAACGCGTCCTGATTAAATATAGCAATAACCTCAGCTTCAAAACAAATGTAAACAGTGCAAAAAAAAAAAAAATAATAATAATAAAATACTTTGTGCTTAACTGTTTACCTTTTGGTGGTGATGTTTTCAATGTCCAGTAGTCCGGAGCTGAAAACCACACTGGACGTAGTCGTAGCCTAAGTAGTGCCCAGAGCACAATTTAACGCTGTGTCCATCCCCGCGCGCGCTCTGTCGCTTAAAAGCGCATCATCACTCCGCCAGTGTCAATTCTCAGTTCTCTTTCCCTCTCTCGTGCCTGCGCATTGTTCACTGACAGTCCGCTGAAGAGTGGAACCGACACTGCCAGCTTCGCTTTGCACGGAAAACATGTTGAAACTACAAATTATGACACGCATATGCCGGAGTTCGCGTTAAGAAGAAATGGAAATCATTTGTAAACAATAATTTAGTTGTTACACATTTAAGCAGTCCAAAGTCTCCTTATGTCTCTCCGTGGAGGAACAGGCGAACAAGGAGGTGTTCGTTTTTACCTGGGAACAGGTAGTAGGCTACTATAGAGAAACTGGGTGTAAAAAAAGGTAAGAAAGATTGTATTATTGTAATATTGTATGTTTGACTACAAGAAGTACTCTGTGTTTTATTTGTTAATATATTTAAAAAGGGTTAATGGCACAATGTGCAATGTTGTGGCACAAATGACTGAGATACAGTACATAATATCAGTGGAGGTATGCACATTATTAATAGACTAGCTCTAGCCGCTGTTGCGCAATTTAGTATTTAAACATACTTTACTGAGAAATGTAAATTTTTACATTCATTTTCTGGGATATGTAATATGAGTTATGATTGTATATATGTATTTATTATGCATATTAACATCTGTGAGATTTTATGTTGAGAATTATTTGTTAATAAAATCATATGTGACGATTTTATTAACAAATAAAAAAAGAAACTTCATTCACATGCCATATTAAAACAGTAAGCGACAGGCAGCATTGACCTATGAAGATTTGATCCGGACTTTATCTCACAACTAGATGGCTGACTTACTTAATTGTGTATCACAAATGAACTCATCTTCATAGCCACTAAAATGATTCAGATTACATTAAACCAGAGTCAAAGTCATCCATTGCAATGCATTTATTTGACATGTCTACGCTCTTATAATTTTTGAGTGATTACGAAGGCAAACATGATTGCACAGTGTAGATAACTGCAAGCCACTTTATGAAAAGTAGGCTAATGGTAGGGTGTTTTTTTGTCATTAATCATTTGCATACAGTATGCACAGTTATAACTGCACATCTGGAAGTGGGTGAGATAAGTAGATAAACAGAATTGTTTAGTAGCAGCTGCAAGTGAGAGAGGTTGAAAGCAAAAAAGGGAAAGACAATAAGAGAAAGACAAGGCTTGATATTGACTGAGGAGAACAGTAGGAATAAAGCCCATCTCTCAACTCTATTCTATTATCCTCAGATCTAAAATGAATGAAACACTGGACCTGAACATTACCCTTGTGGATGATGGTAACTGGACTTTTGTCAATGGCTCCAATGAATTCTTCTTACCTCAGAACAATGTTACATACGTTGGATATTACCTGCATCAGCCATCTGTAGCAGCAGTCTTCATAATTTCCTACCTGCTAATATTCCTGGTCTGCATGGTTGGAAATGGAGTGGTGTGTTTAATTGTGTTACGGAGCAAAAACATGCGCACCGTCACCAACCTTTTCATCCTCAACCTCGCTATCAGTGACCTTCTTGTTGGGATTTTCTGCATGCCCACAACTCTTCTTGACAACATTATTACAGGTCAGTGCAATGCCAGGAACCATATGTAATTATTTACATCATCTTTAAAGTTACTTGTTCTAGCTAAGGTTTGTTTTTCACTGTTTCTTGCATGCTTGAATTTTCAACTGACATTTATATATCTCCTTAGGGCTGTCGTGACTAGAGAAGGCATCTATAGTTGCCTGAAGTTTTTAAGTTAACACTCAGTTCATGCTGTATTTGGCAGTAGAGGATGCTGTTCACCTTTAGAATGACAGGGTTTAAAGATAGGAGCAGTATGAAAATCTAAGCATGGCGAGTCAGTCCAGTTTTTGGTGCCAGTAGGGATATGCCGGTATCAAATTTTCATGTTGCGGTTAATTGATAATGCTTTTATCACGGTATTCGGTATTATCACGGTATTGAAATTTAGTTTTAAAAAGTGCTGTCATAATACAGTATAACAGGTTTAATAACATTTAAATGCAATAAAGCAATACAGAAAAATGTATAAAGTTAAAAGTTTTACACAGATTAAAGTGCAAAAGAACTATAAAGACCAATAGGTATCACTTTACAATAAGACCTCATTAGTTAACCTTAGTTAATGCATTAACATTCACAATGAGCAATAGCTACATTTGCTACAGAAGTTATTAATCTTTGTTAAAAAAATACAAGTCTTAGTTCATGTTAGCTCATTAAATAACACAGTTGCAACTTTCAATTTTAACAACCTGTTATTAAATATTGGAATACCTAAGATTAATGTTATTCTTAAAATGCATTCAAAATTCTGAATAATTTGTAATATATAATTATTCACGGTATTTAGAAGTGCCCACGATAACAACATCGCGCATATTCATTACCGTGATATATCGCATTACCGAATACCGGCACAAGTCTAGGTGCCACCAATTATGTGACTGGGAGTCACCAGTTTTCTGAAATATGCCCTATGCTCTTACATTTGACTCATATTTAATGATAGACACAAGACTGATACAAATCAACAAGACATATACAGATTAACTAGGGTCTTAACATAGTCTGTTTATTCCAAACAGATTGTGGCATTGCTTTAATTCCATCGGCATGTAAATCTTGCAGACGTGTTTACGAGCTGTTCTGAAACAGCCTAAAGAAAGAGCTGGCACTGAGATAGCTAGTCTGAGTGGAAATCTAAAACAAAATGGCATGGCATCTTGATTGTGAGACTGCAGCTAGTTATGCAAGATATTTGTTTGTCCCTGCAAATGACTAATTTCTCTAGTGAGTATGAATGTAACCTTAACAAGTTAATTAGAAGCTATTTGATAATACCAAATTATAACTTACAACCTACAGTGAACTCCTCTCATCTACTGTCACTATACTTTTTTGAATATTACTTTTATGTGCAGTATTTATGAGTTTGAGTGTATATGAATTTAGTTAAGGTCACAAAACACAAAATAAAAACACAAAATGAAAGGGCCCCGAAGGTCATATACTTGATGATACGTGTAACAACACACCTGCTATCTATTCACTCACTGTCAAGAGTGTTGTCTACAAGAACTATAAACATTTATATGTCTAATATATATTTATGCCATTGTGCATCCAGCAATTTTATGATAAACTATTTGTACTTGATGGATCATGGCTGGAAGCAGACATTGACAAAATCATGCAAATCCTTTTTTTAATACTATTTTAATGTTACTGTCTGAACCAGATATTACAAGAGAAACAAAAAGGATTCTATGAAAGCACAGTCTTTCATTGGAACTCTCTGCTGAGTGGTATATGAAGTGCGTGTTTCCATAGACACAAAGTCATTGGCAAAATTAGAGTTCACTATACTTTAATGGCCTATAACAAGACAGATTAGAGTCACAACAATGGGTGCACTCAGTTGGGAGTAGTGTATATTGGTGGCTGCAATCAGTGACAGATTCCAGAACATACGCTTGCCAAAATGTACTGTATGTAGCAATTTACCTCAGTTTATATCAGAGCTGTCTTTACTTCCCGGTTGTAGTACAGTACATCCCATCAGCACCATGCTATTAGTAATTATAACTCATCTGGTCATTTGTGTGGATGGGAAATCTCATTTTATATTGAAAAACTCGAGATGCAGCTGGACTTTCTTTTAAAATACTGTTAGGAAGATGATTGATCAATAGGATGGATGGCAGTATGTAAGAAACAAATTATTTTGCATCACAGCTTCTTAAAATCAGTTTGGGTTTCATTGCCAGTCTTTTTACACAAACCATTGCTTATTTGAGCCATGGTATAAATATGATTATTTTCAGTGACTGTGTGCTATTGCAACTCTCAGAAATAATTACTGGTTTTCTTTGTAACATCTCTGTGGATATGGTTATTTACAGAGAGTGTCTTGTTGGTTGCTTTTAGGATGTTGAAAATAATGTCATAACTCAAGGCAGTGCATTTTAGACACCTATTTACTTTGTAATAGATGCCTCGTTAATTAATTAATTAATTAATTAATTAATTTTTTACCCCCTGTTTGTTCTCACTTCCTGTCCCAAGTGTAGACTGATTGTAATTCAGTGTAAGGAACATTTCATGCACTTCACACAATCAGACACTGAATGCAATTTTATATGTGATTGTGACTATTTGTGTGAATAAGTTTTAGTGGTATGAAATGAAATATTTTCATTCTGTCTAAAGTTCTGCATTCTTATTATGTTTATTTATTCAGACTAAAATGTAGTTAAAATTACACTTTGTTACAACCAAAGTGTGATTACTGTTCAGCAATTGAATTAACACTTATGTCATTTCAAAGACCTTATTCGAAATGAATTAAACCCCTTTAAGACATTGTTTTTACAGTTAATGGGTGAAAACAGCATTATTTATTTATGTTTTTTTTGTCTGTGAGAAAGCAGTCATTAAATAAGGTCAGTAAACAATATTCAAATAAGGTTGGTAAAATTTGTATATTAGTCATCCAAGGCCCGGAGGAAGCACAAGTGTGTCTTTTGTACCTCGGCTTCCTAAGAGTCCTTAGGGCTCCTAAGTTTTCATTTCTTGGTGTAATTTCTATTGGGAGAGGAGGTTTGGAGGGCATGTTAATTTTATTTATTAATTAATTTATTTTTATTCACAGCCATGAACATGGTTTGCTACTTGATAATTGGTTGCAGGTTATCTCTATGAAATCTATGTAGTGCCGGATGAGCCATCAATATTTTTCCTAAATTTTCCAGATGTTGAACATATTTTAAACGTGTCTATCTGCGAAAACTGCATTTTGTCAACTTGTGCATTTGTATAAGAAAAATATCCATATTTACAACTTTATAAACTGTAATCTCTAGCTTCCATTAACTGTCGTATGCGCATACACGAGAGAGTGGCGTCCAGCAGATAACATAGGGTAATTTTCATTTTTGGGTGAACTTTCCCTTTAAGTAGGCCTATATTCTTTCAAAGTATAGAATTTACATAATAAATACTCTTTGTAAAAGTATGATAAGAGGTTTGACCTCATGTAGATGACCTCAAAGCTAACACACTTGGACCAAAAGCTCAAAAACTCAAATTTTGAATTTATGAACAGTTAAAAATGTCCATCTAATGTCTGTTCCCCTTCAGTCAGTCACTTTCGACGTTACATCGATGCTGACGTATATGGGGTTTCCCTTGGGAGCCCAATCACCTCTGGGTAGTAAAAAACAGGCCAATGAACATTGGCGAGTGGAATTTGCATGCCTAGCCACTCCCCCGTACACACGGGCATATAAGAGGGCAGCATGCATCCACTCATTCAGATTTTTGCTTTGGAGCCAAACAGTTGCTGCTGTATGTGCTACTCGTTTTCTCCAAACACCTGCGGGAAATTCTCTTCGCTGGATACTTCTGTTTACGGCGCATTCAGCTGTGTTTCGCGGTAATAGCATGGTTAAGTGCTGGTTAAGGGCTAATTCCCCTCTGGGCGCTTCGGCATAAAAGAGCAGTTTCCCTAAAAGAGCTACATGGACGAGAGTGTCTCTTCGTCCATGCGTTTCTGGATGCAGTCGTTTCCTGACCCCCTCTGATGGCCATGCTTGTTGTCTTACGTGTCAGGGCCGTAAGCATGCTGAGACTTCATTCATGCATGGTTCATGCCCTCATTGTGAGCGCATGTCCATGGCAATGTTGAAATCGCAACTCTCCCTCCTCATGAGGGGGGAAGTCCCCTCAGCTGCTCCCCGGCCTGGGACTTCTGGGAAGCAGAAGTCCTCGCAGGGAGATCTGAGGGTTACAGTGGGAGCTCTTCTGCCAGGCCAGTCCTCATGGACCTCCCACTCCTCCACGACGTTGCATGCCATCGAGCTCCTGAAGGAGATTGTCGGGACATCTCACAGCGGTCCTACAGTTTTGTTTGGGGCTCCGGAGGAGGATTAGATGTCGATCGCGGCAGGTGCTTCAGACTGAACTGTCTGCTATGCTTTCCCGGGCAGCCGAGAACATTGGGCTTGAGTGGAAGCCTCCATCCAACCCAGAGTGTTCTCGGCTGGACGATTGGTTCCTGGAGTGCGACTCACAGCTGCAACCCGCCTCAGTGCCATTTTTCCCGGAGGTGCATGTGGAGGTCACAAATTCGCTGAGGGCAACTTTCTAGTGGAGATCCCCAGGCAGAGCGTGCAATTGCAGTGCACTTCCACCACCTGAAGGGATCGCCCGTGTCCCCTTCCAAGGCCTGTAAGATGAGGTCAGCTTTGGCTGCTAAGGCTTACAATGTTGCTGGACAGGTGGCCTCCGCCTTGCATGCCATCCCATCCTGCAAGTCCATCAGGCCAAAGCACTAAAGGAGCTGCACGAGGGTAGTTCCGAGCCAGTGTTGATGCAGGAACTGCGTAAGGTGACCAACTTCGCTCTACAGGTGACTAAAGTCATGGCGCAGGCCCTTGGCGGGAAGATGGCCGCCTTGGTGGTCCAGGAGCGACATCTCTGGCTCAACCTTACTGAGATGAGGAACGCAGACAAGGCTCGCTTTCTTAATGCCCCCATCTCGCAGGCTGGCCTCTTCGACAGTACAGAAGAAGACTGAGGTCATCAAGCACATCTTGCCCCTATGTGATACTGCTGACACCAAGCAGCTGCGGGCTGGCCTCCAGTCTGCTCGTCATCGAGGGCATTCACCTGCGGCATCTACATCTTGCCCAGTACACGCTGCTGTGACACCTCAGCCGCAACATTGAGCCACCCGCAGGAAGGTGACACAGCCCGTGCCCCAGGCAGCCGCTAAGCCCTCCAAGCGGATAGCGAAGCGGCCCTGACATGGGTGACCCGGAGATGGAGGGGACTGCTTTTTCCCAGGAGATTGTGACAGCACTGCTCCTTCCCCCGGAGGAGGGCCGGGCGGAGAATTTATTTTCTGTTCTACCGCTGGCTTATCAGCCAGTGGTACCCAAATTTTCAATGAAAGAGCAGTTTCCCCAGTCTCTGGGTCATACCCGACGCAGTCTGCAGTGAGCGACGCTATGCTTCTTCACTCCTCTTTCGCCACAGGCCAAGAGGTTGTGCCTCAAGGAAGCACGGCCTCCTCATGCATCTCTGGCCAGCCTTTAGTGGTATCCAAGGAGCTGGGTAAGTGCTACTCCTCACTCACACCCCCTACTCGGGACACGTTGCCTCCCGAGTTGGGCCCCAGTGCTCCCCGTTGCTGCCCCTCTGAGGGTGCGTCAGTTGTCCCATTGGTGCCACTCGTACAGAGTTTGGGAGCCTGGCTAGTGTTTCCCAACCTGTCGCGGTGGTTCATTTTGACAATCAGACTTTGCTATGTGATTTAGTTCACTTCAGGGTGCCATTCATATCCCTGGGCAGCTCACATGCTCTCACGACAGCTCACGCTCCCGGCAGAATGGAGACTTCACCCCCAGGTGGTTTAGCTGATATGGAGTCAGTTTGGGGACGGTCAGGTAGACCTGGTTGCCTCCCACGAGTCCTCCCATCACCAGCTCTTTTACTCCCTGACCGAGGGGACCCTCGGCACAACGCACTGGCACACAGCTGGCCCCAGGGGCCTACGTAAATATGCATTTCCCCCAGTGAGCCTCCTTGCACAGATCCTGTGCAAGATCAGGGAGGACAAGGAGCAGGTCTTGATGGTTGCGCCCTATTGGCCCACCCGGACCTGGTTTTCGGATTTATTGCTCCTCGCGACAGCCCCTCCCTGGCAAATCCCCCTGAGGAAGGACCTTCTTTCTCAGGGGCAGAGCACAATTTGGCACAGCACATCACAATGCAGAGGACAGCAGTTCTGTGGGAAAGCACAACCTGGTCGTCAGGCTCCTGAGAGGAGCAAGGAGGTTTATCCTCCTAGTCCGTACCTCGTCCCCTCTTGGGATCTCTCTGTGGTCCTTTCTGGGCTGCAAAGAGCCCCTTTTGAGCCGCTGGAGTCAGTTGAGCTAAAGATCCTGTCTCTTAAAACAGCGCTCCTGACCGCGCTCACTTCCATCAAGAGGGTGGGGGACCTGCAGGCATTTTCGGTTTGCGAAACGTGCCTTGAATTCAGACTGACTGACTCTCATGTTATCCTGAGACCCTGGTCTGGATGCATGCCCAAAGTTCCCACCAATCTTTTCCGGTACCAGGTAGTGAGCCTGCAAGCACTGCCCTTGGAGAAGGCAGACACAGCCCTCTCAGCTTTAGAAGTTCTGACCAGCTCTTTGTCTGCTTGTCTCCAAACAGAGGTTGGCCCACTGACTAATGGATGCCATCCCCTTGGCGTACCAAACACAAGGTGAGCCATGCCCTCTAGGAATGAGGACTCACTCCTCTCGGAGTGTGGCCTCCTCCTGGGCGCTGGCGCATGGTGCCTCTCTAGCAGACATCTGTAGAGCTGCAGGCTGGGCAATACCTAATACCTTTGCGAGGTTTTACAGCCTCCGGGTTGAGCCAGTTTCTTCCTGTGTGTTGATTACTAACAGGTAAATGGCAGGAAGACTGGCTTAGTGTCTCGCTTGCAGCACCAGGGAGTGTGAGCGCCATATCATCTTTCCAGACGGGCTCAGTACTTGCGTTGTATGCCCTTTCGATCAGCCCCTGTACTGAGCTCAGTGCCCCACATGTAGTGATTCCCTTCTGGTGATGCCATGTGTGTATTCTCCCATGGTACGGTTTCCCTGTTGGTAAACCCGTGTTTTCCCTTGACAGAATTACTTCTGTCTAGTCTCTGCTTTGGTAGTAGTTCCAACATTTTCAGGCAGGACCTACCGCAGTGATTGCCATATATAGTACTGCCCTGCTGGACAGTCCATATGTGTACATATTACCTCCCTTCTGACAGGATGTGGTCTCCATAGCATCCTTCTCCACTCAGACTTAGACTTGCTTCCCCAGTATAAGTGAACTGGTCGTGGCTGTACCATCATCAAATATGAAAGAGCATGAAGCACTCTTTCCCATTGTGAGTACAACAATATCCTCAAGGTTAAGGAACAGCAGCTGCGACCCTGCGCTGTGAGTACTGCTCTTTCTGTCCCTGTCCGGTACAAAAGACTTCTGGCTTGTAATGAGGCGCTGGGTAGGTTACTTGAGCCTGCCAGCATCTGCATCACCAAAACTCGTGACATAGTTCAGTGGTTGTGGCGCTTTCCATAGGGACACCATATATCAGTATCAACATAACGTCGAAGGGGAATGTCTCAGTTATGAATGTAACCCTCTTTCCCTGAAGGAGGGAACTGAGACGTTACGTCCCTCTTGCCACAACCCTTGGCTACACCGCTGAATGACTGGGATGCAGTCTCAGCTCCTCAACACAAACCTGTATGAGTGGATGCACGCCACCCTCTTATATGTGTGTATGGGGGAGTGGCAAGGCATGCAAATTCCACTCGCCAATGTTCATTGGCATGTTTTTTTTTACTACTCTCAAGGGAAACCCCATACATCATTCCTTCAGGGAATGAGGGTTACATACATAACCGAGACATTTTCATAAACACTTAAAAAGCAGTCTATCATGAACACATCCTGAATGAATGGACCCTAAGAGTCACTATAAAACAACAAGCAAATTAATTTGGTCTCCTACACAAACACTCCCCACCCCCACAGCGAAATATTTTTAAGCCTTTCCCTAAGCCAAGTTTCCTTTTAGTCGGTCACTCCGAGTCACGTCGGTGACCGACGAATTGGGATCTCGCTTAGAGAGACCAATCCACTTCGAGTGTAAACTAAACGAGCCAATGCACATTGGCATGCGATGATTGCATCCAGCTGCCGCTGATCACAGAGTGAGCATCGACAACATCGTTCTGCTCCTACCAAACTGCTTCATGTGTGACAAGTCTAGCGCGCTCTCGGGAGCTTTTTGTGTTGGCGGACGGCGCTTTAGCGGTGGTTGTTCCCGTGTTGAGTGGGTTGCGCACTTCAGGCTGCACTACCCCCTGTCGTGCTGCAAACGGCCGTTTCCCCTGTGCGTCTCAGCACGTAAAAGAGCATTTCCCTAAAAGAGCCAATTTCTCTAAAAGAGTACAATAAGCGTCTTTGTAAAGACGACGGATCTTCTTTTTAAAGATGCCGTTTCACCCGTGCGTTTCTGGATGCGGTCGTTACCTGGCGCCGGGTGATGGTCACGATCGCTGCCTCACGTGTCTGGGCATTAAATACGCTGAGGTGGCGTTCGCGGATGAGTCATGTTCCCATTGTGGGAAGATGACATTCTCGGAGCTGCGGGCCAGGCTCCGTTTCCTCCAGGGGGGCAGAGCTCCGTCTGAGGGTTACAGTGGTGGCAAACCCCCCAGGGAACCAACCCTTTGGAGACCATCGCTCCTCTAGCACTTCGCAACCAGTTGAGCTGCCAAAGGAATGCGCTGGGCCGTCTTCAAAGAGCGTACCACCGGTATCCTTCGGTGCTCCTCCCGACGACCGGATGTCGATCACTGCATCGGAGGGAGAGCTCTCTGGAGAGGAAGATTCGGCTGCGCTGC
>NW_015656006.1:212339-212495 GCF_001515625.1 Sinocyclocheilus rhinocerous | reverse complement strand
ATGCCCGATCAGGGTTGTGCTTTCCTTTTTGCAGCAAGGGTTGGAGCAAAGGCTGTCTTCCTCCACCCTTAAAGTCTATGTTGCTGCGATTGCTGCTAACCATTACCCCGTGGAAGGGAAGTCGGTAGGGAAGCATGATCTGGTCATCAGGTTCCT
>NW_015656006.1:211888-212213 GCF_001515625.1 Sinocyclocheilus rhinocerous | reverse complement strand
TTCCATGAGGGTTACAATCACCTCTAATCTTCCGTATGCACCTAAACGGATGTCATATGTGTAAGTGCTTCCAAAACCTCCTTCAGGAAGGATGGGGCTTCCGCAACGTTCCTGTTCCAAGTGGAATGGGTACGTTTTCCCAGTGCTATCCAATCTCACTGAGTGGGTAGTTCTATGACAACAGTGACTGGTCTTCTTGTTGCGAGCCCCGGCCTACACCACAAAGGGGCGCAGGCGGCTCGCACAGGACACTGGAAGGAGCAACATCCATGGCGCTTTGGTAGGGATCCCAATTCGTCAGTCACCGACGTGACTCGGAGTGACC
>NW_015656006.1:189016-211007 GCF_001515625.1 Sinocyclocheilus rhinocerous | reverse complement strand
GTCACGTCCCGTCGCCACGGCTGCTGTACCACCGCTGAGTGGCCGGGTCACCGGCTCAGCTCCTCAACGAAAACCTGGTATGCGTTGCACCGGCTGCCTTTTTATGCTCACGCTGTGATCAGCGGCAGCTGGATGCAATCATCGCATGCCAATGTGCATTGGCTTGTTTAGTTTACACTCTAAGTGGATTGGTCTCTCTAAGCAAGATCCCAATTCGTCGGTCACCGATGTGACGTCTCCGTTCCCTCCTTCAGGGAACGAGGGTTACATACGTAACCGAGACGTTACCTCTCCAATCATACACAAAATACATTAAATCCCACCAGATGGTAAGTGAGATAGCAACTGACCCACATACTGTATACCAAGGCAAATTTGAAGGCATCTTGCTGTTTGGCCCAAAGCAGTGCGTTGCTTACACTTCAGCTAATTTTTGATTGGGTCTTAAAGGCAAAACTGGCCAAATAAACTGAACTGACATTCAGTATCATTAACCAGAGTTCCCAGGCAAATGTTAATTATAATCCTCCAAAATGGATTTATAATATCTGCATTTTTCAAAGGTGGTCCTTTATAAGTTGTCATTTTGTCAACATGCAAAATACCATCCACTGGACATGAATTCTATTACACCAGCTGCTTAGGTGACTCAGTGTAAAATGCATGTCAAATGACATTCAACATGATGAACTACATCATTGTAAATGCTAAGAAAGTACATATTTCATGGGACAAATACATTTTACAGTCATTTTTAACAGACATTAATGTAATCTAATTAATGTGCATCTGCCTGTATAATTTAGCAAGAATCAACTGTCTTCTCCCCAGGTTGGCCGTTTGGAAGCATGGTCTGCAAAATGAGCGGTATGGTCCAGGGCATATCAGTCTCAGCCTCCGTTTTCACCTTGGTTGCCATAGCTGTTGACAGGTAATGTCATGGTAATATCATCTTATCCCTCAGCTCAGGCATTAATGATGCATTGTCAAAAGATCATATGACTGGCAATAGCTATTTCAAAAATAGTTAAGTACCATTTAGGCTTGAATATTTTAAGAAATGGTTCTCAGCCTTTGTGACTCGAAGGCCTCTCATTATCTAACGCAATGTTCCAAGCCCCCATATAAAGGCTATTTGTGGTATTTCTGTTTACATCTTTATTTGATATGTTTTAATTGCATTTTAATTTAGTGTTAGATTTTTTTGGATATATTAAAGGAATAGTTTAGCAAAACTACCAGACGGTGAATCAGAGTGTTATATTAACCCTGATCTCCACTTACATTTTTCCACATGGAATCACACTGAATGACTTAAGTCAGCTGAGGTCAAGTTTTTCACTCTCACTTTCCCTCTAAGCTCTCTGTAGGTTTCCTGTCTGCACGATTCCATCACTGCAGCACAGGAAGTATCTGTAACTTGTAATTAATTGTTATGGCTATCAATATAGTGTGGATATCTATTTATAGACATTAAGGCATTATAACAAATACTTCATCATAGTTCACTACAGGGATGTATTGGCTATAAATTGTCTGTATGTGGACCCATCTTTACGGTGGACCAGTAGTGCACAACACAGCGAAATCTCCACAACACAACGAAATCGCCGCAACACAACGAAATTGGCACAACACAACGGAAATGGTCCTATGCTTGCAAACAAACGGGTCTATATTTGCTACTTTTGACTAATGAGCTCCTCTTTAATAAACACGATGCTTAATCTTTTTAAGCGCTGTTAATGTTGAATGAGCTGAGGAATTTAGGGTCTAATGATCTAAAGAAATCCAAATTTTGATATCCAATATATTTTTATGAACCCTTGAAGTTTCTATTGGGCAATATATTATATATCAGCCCATACCACGGCGCCGTTTCAAGTGTTATTTACAGTAAGTGCAGATAGCCAGCCTTGCTGACGTATAGGCTATTTACACTAATTACGCCCACTAATGTCTGGTTGGCCACACAAAATTGAAAATGACGCACATTGTATAACAGTTGTAGTGATGTAGTAAGGCGCATAGGAGCAGCTTTTTGATGTGATCGACCCGTGTTCGAATCCGCTGTTTGTCGGACTCACTTTTCTCCCTTTTACCATCACATATCAGATCAGAAAGGCATTTATTTTCAATGAAGAAAATATTCTAAAAGTGGAAATAATGTTCATAATGAGTGTTTAATAATGAAGTATATCGGGGGTTAGGGGTAGGTGTATGGAGGGCTTTTTGTCCCAATAAGGTGGCATCCATTTATTAATTTTAATAAATAGAATAATTTATATTTACACTATTTACACTTATTACAAAGAAAATACTTAGTATAAGTAGAATCTATTGCTATTTTCACTTAGTGTAAACTGTGTATCAATAAGAAAATACTTCTGTCGTCAATTAGTGTAAATGGTGTAAACATCATCTAAAATATGCTACTTACACTTAGTCCAAATACCTGCTGCCTTCTATAAGGCGTAAAACTAACATGCAAGCTTTATACTAGTAATGGACTAACGAAAGCCTAATTTTTAACAATTTACTATACCAATACCATACCAATGCTTTTAATGGACTCTTGAACTTTGCACATATTATTACTGCTGAATTCATTTAAGAATGCTGTTTCTCATGGCCACGTAAACGATGCTTTAAAGCTAAAATTTGGGTTTCGTAATAGAGTTAATGGTCTAAAAATATTACTCATTTTAAAGAGCTTTTACTGCAAATTACGTTTTAAATTCGCATAGCCATATAAATGACTTGGCTAAAGTTTTTAAAAAATTGGTACTACAGTAAAATGTCCAAAATGTGGATTTCGTAAGACCATTACCTCTGGTATAAAGTCCTTATTAGCTTTACGTGTTTAATTGTGTTGCGGCTTGTTTCTGTTACGTTGTGGAGATTTCGTTGTGTTGTGCACTACTGGTCCACCTTTCTATTTCAGATATATTTATTACTAACTGGTGCATAATAATCAGTCATAAGGCAACCATTCTAGTCTGGTCTCATTTTCAACTTTGTTCTTATTCTGACCATTCCATTGAAATGTAAAAATAACTGTAAGTCCTCAGGAACCCTCATAAAATTGTTTTACATGAAGATTTCAAGGCCAATTTGCCTCACATGTAAATATGAAACTGTCCAAATCATGCATTGATTTATTTAATTGTTAAAAATTTGATTATTCATAACAAATCCTATATAATTTTGTTTTGTAATATTTCTTTCTTTTTCTTTTTTAAATCAAACTGCACAAAATGATTGCAGTCCTCTTGGAGTGTACATGTGCACTATAAATCAGAGTGCATTATGGGTATGAGTATGTAAGGGGGGTTTCCCTACAGTGGTTCAGGCTGTAGGATCGCCGAAGGACTAAAGAAATGTTAACAGCAGGATGATACAAAACTGTACACTTCTTGTCTATTACCACCCACTGCAACTTATACCAACGACGGAAATAAGCACAGTTAGAATAATAAAATATGTGGAAGAGTGTTGCTATTGTGTGACTATATTGTATTCCAATAGGTATCACTTCAATGTTAATGATGAATCAAGACTAGTTAGCACATAATTTATAACTGATATGGTTTAATAACAGTATTTCATTATGGTTACATTTGAATTGGTTATACAATAGATGAAGGATGATAAAACATAGTTAAATGTACCCAACATATATGTAAAATGTTACCTGAGAGAGAGAGAGAGAGAGAGAGAGAGAGAGAGAGCGAGAGAGAGCAGAGCCCCATCAAAGAAAGAGAGATCGCAAGCCAAGAAAAGAGATAGCAAAGAAAAGAAGAGCCAGAGCAACAGTTACAATCTTCTTTTATCCCTTTCTTGACCATGTGACTAAAAACCAAATGTGAGACATTCAAACTGACCAATCAGCAAATTACAGCTTTTCCCACCATGTAAAAGGTGTGACAATTAGCAGATCCCCGATGTATACGCATGTTGGTCTACAGGCCTTGATCACAATCAGCACTTCTGTGCCTTCAGGAATTCCAAATGACCCTTTTGTTACTGAATATAGTTTTGGGACAGCAAAGCAGAAGTCTTTGATAATTTTCAACCCTACAAGTACAGTTCAGTATAAAGGGAATGAAATTGTCCACTAACAATGCTAACAATAGGGAGTGCTTTCAGAAACAGCTTGCAGAAATACATTCTGAATGGCATATACAATTAATGTGAATGTAACAGGTTTGTGAAGGGCGATGTATTATATGCTGCGCAAGGTATTCATTGAAAGTATTCCCACATATCGCTAGAGGAGTTGAAAGCCTGCAAGGCAGGCATTTAAGTGTTTAATACTACTTTTTGCAGTGTCGTTTGATTTGCATCCTATCTAGCATTTATTTAGATTAGACTTTTCATTTCAAATAGCTTTTTTTAAATTTGTTGTCTATTTTGCAGATAATAACCGTTACTACGACAGTCACAAGTTACTTAAAGCCTGTGTGCACCAAAAAGATTGCTGTAAATTATCAGTTTTTTTAAATGCTGTCACTTTCAAGTGTGGTTTAAGCTTTTAAAAGCTTCGACATTAAATACTCTACTACATTATATATATTGTTAATATATCTTATTATTTCTTCTCATATAGCTTCTTATTTGGTTTTGCAACAATAGATCTGTGTTTATTTCATGGAAGTACCTTTTTATAGTGTAGTTTTTAATGAAGAGGGTCTCCAAAGCATCACATTAGTATTTATCCTTTGTTTTAAACAGTTATTTAAGAGGGGTTGGGTTTTTTGGTTACAAATCAGTTGTACTTGAGGACTATTAAGAGTACAGATTAAGCGAGTGTACTTTTCATTTGTGCTTAAGCCTGTTTCCACCAAATAATTTTTTTAAAAGGTAATTTCAACTATTAATCTCACAATGATCTCTTTATTTCATGTAACTATTTCTCACAATTCTGTCGTTTTTCTCTTAATTCTGAGTTTATTTCAAATTCTTTTAACAGCCACTTATGATTAAAGGATCTGTCTGTATTACAAATAAGGTCAAAACTGCGAGATGTAAACTAAGAATTCTGAGGAAAAAGTCTGAACTGCAGGTATGAAAACTCAGATTTCAGAAACTGGCTTCCATAATTTCACTTAATAGTGGGGCTGAGACAATTATAAATGGGTTATTGTAGCCAATCATACTAACAATGTAGAGTAAAACAAACATTCTGGGCTCTAGAAACCTTTTCAGATCAAAATTACTATTAAACGAGACATATTGAGTTGAGAGAACAGGGAATGAGAGCATCTTTTGAAATGCTGTCACTCTGTTCATCCCCAAATTTACTGAAAAGAAGAAACAATGAAAAAATCATTAGTGTTTGCATGATAAGATGAAACATTGTGAGGAACTAATGAAAACACTTCAAGTTAATACTCTTCTTTTATACAAAACTTCAAAATCACTACAAAGGCACCTCATGTTTGTTTCATATCTGACACAGCTGTTTCTCCAAAGAGCTGTTAAATGTTTAAACTTGTTGTCGGTTGTCTTTTGCAGATTCAGATGTATCGTGTATCCCTTCAAACAAAAACTGACAATATCAACAGCCACCCTCATTATTGTGATAATCTGGGTCCTGGCAGTGTCCATAATGTGCCCCTCTGGCGTCATGCTTCAGGTGACTAAAGAACAAACCATTCGCGTGTTCCTGGGAGATGGCAACCTAACGAGCCCTTTCTACTGGTGCAGGGAAAACTGGCCTAACCAGGAGATGAGGAAGATCTACACCACCGTCCTGTTTGCCAACATTTACCTGGCTCCTCTGTCCCTCATAGTGATCATGTATGCAAGGATTGGGATCACTCTGTTTAAAACGGCCATGCCGGCTGGGGCCAAACCTGGCCATGATAACCGTCACTCTGTGTCGAAGAAAAAACAAAGAGTGATCAAAATGCTCCTCATCGTGGCCTTGCTATTCATCTTGTCCTGGTTGCCTCTGTGGACACTGATGATGCTAACAGACTATGTTAAACTTACTGAACATCAGTACAGGCTTATTAACATCTACATCTACCCTTTTGCCCACTGGCTAGCCTTTTTCAACAGCAGCGTCAACCCGATAATCTACGGATTCTTTAATGAGAACTTTCGGCGTGGATTTCAGGCCGTGTTTAAGTTCGGCATGTGTCCTGTTGGCGGTCAGCGTCGGACCTATTCTCATAGGGTGCAGGGAAATTCTGTGCAACCGGTGAACCTGCAACCCTCCACAGAGCCCATCTCTCTTAACAGCCTGGAGAACAACAGCTCGAGGAGGATGAACCACGTCAACGAGCAAGACTTAGTGATGGAAGATTTAGAGAAAGTGTCTGAATGCAGTATGGAAGGAGCTTCTCTTTAAGGGACTTAATAGAGAGGAATGGTATGATAGCAGGCTCATTATGTCTCAAATTACAGACGGTTATTTACTTATGACATTGTTAACATTATACATGTGAGTATAAAATGGATTTTACTCACGTTTATTTTGAACCGACATTTGCTGCTAGCATGAATGTACTTGCTGATGTTGTCAGACACGATTGGGCACATCTGGCAATTTAACAACTGTAGTTTTGTAAACTCTACGATCTGTAAAGATAAGTTCAGTTAAAAAAAACTGTAACATTATTGTAAATTTATGTACATACACAGGAACATCTGGGGTTTTATGATACATCATTTTATTTATTCATTTATTTCTTTTTATATGCACGTGAAAGTATCAGAACTGCCATAATCCAGAATCGTTAATTGTTTCTGGATTACAGTCTGGGATTTTAGGCACAGCACTTACATCTTATTACTAACATTAAACATTCATACCTCATTTGTGACAGATCCCTCTAAATGCTGGAATAAATTTCAGTGGGAGGGTTTTATGGACCATAATTGTTATCTCGTGCCCAAACAGGGTAAAATGAGCTAGATATTATATAGAGATGATAGAGATTAATCTGATTGTTTGCTGTTGGCACAAATAGCAGAAAGTAAGTCATAGTAACTCACACTGGCCTTTCTGCCCTGTATGCCAGCGTTGACTGACAGAGCTCTCAGCTGAATTGTTTGACATATGAGACAGAGGTAGGCTTTGTATGGATTTTAGAGATATTTGATGCACATGAGTCTGGATGTAGCACTGTGATTCACTTGCCTAAAGCTGATTTTGTTTTTCAAACATGCTATCTCTTTAGGGTTGTTTGTGCCAAAACCAGACATCATTTAATTATTCATTACCTTTTTACCCTCTCTTTTTGTATGTTGATTAACACCACTTACATATGGGTTTCCTGCCAGGTAGTTTTTAACTGCCCCATCCTTCAGCCTGCATTAGCTTGTGACAGCTTCACAAAACGATTTTTAGTGAAACTGTTAAAGTCAGACTGCAATGACTTTAAAGGGGTCATGAACTGCCTTTTTTATTATTTTGTACTGCTCTCTAAGGTCCACTTATAATGTTATCAAGATTTTTACATCAAAAAAACATCATAATTTAGAAGTAATATGCTATTTTCTGTCCTGTTTTGACCCCCTCAATGGAATGCTCTGTTTGATTAGGCTTGGCAGATTGTAGACTCAGAAGTAAACGCCCACTGCTATAATTGGCTAACAGTTGTGTATGTTTGACAGCCTACATCCTTCATAGATGGACGTTGCTGTGATTTAGGTTCAAAACGCAGAAATACTCCTTACATATCAAACGATCTGTAATAACAGACAAAGCAATAGTGACCACATTATAAAAACAGTTACTCACACTTGTGTGGTGTGACATTACTGTCAGATCCAATATAGTCGCACAGATTGTCTTTTAGTTTCAATATTTCAGAAAATCCTGCATCAAATTGTGCTTTGTTTGTAAACAAATCTGTGGTTAAATGAAGTGAACAAAGGACCAAGTTCTTACTGACGCGGTCTGGATCTTTATTAAAAATAAAGTTCATCCACTCTTTCCTAATGTTGGGATCAGAAGGAAGGCAATGCAAAGACTGTGTTTTTCCACAACTTGGCACTGCACAGCGTCTTGTTGACTTTGGAGCATCTTTATCTTTTGATTTCTGTGTAGACCTGCTTTTGCCTCTCTCGTCATTTACACTATGTGCTTGAATCGGTGAGCGGAGCTAAACAGGCAGTGATGTTGAAGCATGCATTGATCTTCTTCTACGGAGGCGGTGTTTAACCACACTATTACGTCATAAAGGGGCACATTCCACAACCTGTCGTTTTGGCAGATTGGTTTCAATATAAGCTGTTTTTAGACTAACAAGAAAGTTTTGAGTTCTGAAATTTACAGGATGTTTTTATAGTACAATGACCTCTTATATGTCAAAAGATCAAGGGAATTTTGATTTCTCAGTTCATGACTGTAACCAAGTTCGTAGTTCGGGGAAGGAGGCAGGAACCGGCGAACATTTAAACACAATTTAATAACAAAATAAACAAAACTGAAATACTGAAATTAGCGCGACAGCCCCTCACGGACGACTGCCGTGCACAAACAGAACCATAAAATCCAGGCCTGGTCCTCTCTCGTCTTGCACTGTCATCACTTCTCCTTTTATCCTTCCGGGGCTCCTCCATGGGACCAGAGTGGTGCAGGTGTCCCTCATTATCAGTTACTCCACCGGCCTCACTCCGCTCCCACGGCTCTCGGCCCCACCTCACTCGTCACATAACCCCATCGCCCCTCGCAGGCCGGGGGTACCCACAAGACTGCGCTCTACGCCTCCCCGGGGGCCCCGTCACGGCGGCCGCAGCACCTGGGGGTAAGGACAGGTACTGGACATCTTTGGTGGACGGCTCGATGCTCCTCCAACCTCCTGGCGGATGGTGATGGCTCCTCCGGTTGAGGGCAGCCGGTAGCGAGTCCCCCGTTCCCTGCTCCTCCTGGACGGCAGCAGGCTCCGGCCTCCGGGCGAATGGCGCTGACTCCTCCGCTCCCTCTCGGACGGCAGCCACCCCTCCTCGATCCAGGAGCACGGCAGCAAGCCCTCCGTCCCACCTTGTCTTCAATCGTTCCAGCACCACCGCCTCGGGCAGCCACTGGCGGTCTCCGTTTCTTCCTGCTGCCCGATCTCAGCACCTCGACCCCCCTCAGCAGTGAGTGCTCTCTGATAGCATGTCCCTCCTTCCTCCTGGGTTTCGGCACCAATGTAACAAGGTTAAAAAATCGGGAAGAAGGAGGCGGGAAAATTGGCTGGAACAATTTTAATAAACAAATGAACAAACAGAAATTGAAAGTAAAAGCGGCAGCCCCTCATGGACGACTGCAGCATAAAACATAATAGAACAACAACATAAAATCCAGGCCTGGTCCTCTCTCGTCCTTCCCTGCTGTCACTCCTCCTTTTATCCTTCCGGAGCTCCTCTGTGGGACTCGAGACCGGTGAGTGGCGCAGGTGTCGCTCATTATCATTAAACTCCACCTGCCTCGCTCCGTTCCCACGGCTCTCGGCCCGCCCCACTCGTCACAATGACCCCATTTAAACTCAAGCATAAACTTTTTGTTGAGATCCTTCAGGTGGGTTTGGGAGTGACTGTGTCTGTCTGTCCTATTTTGTACTTGTTAATTGCTTTGATTCAGCTGAACATATGTTGATGAATTCATCAGTCTGAAATCAGAAAGTTATGTTTCAATAAATATTTATTTATTTATTTATTATGATTTTTTAAAATAAGTATTACAAATCTTTTCAAACTGGTAAGGTAGTTCTGAAAAATTTAGTAAGACTCACTTTTTTGCATCTATACCTTATTCATATGTTACCATATATGTTTATTCCAGTTTGTTTTTTTGTTTCACCCTGAATGAATGAATGTCCTACATTCACTGTGAATGTCAGCAGAAATTATTATTTTTTCTCTCCCCCAAATAGAGCAAACCATTTCCATTTACCAGAATATTTTCATTCAAACTGTGTGACAGGAGTTTGTTGGATTACTTATTTGAACCATTGAAGATGTTAAAAAAAAACAACATTCAGAAGATTTGTCCTCAAGTAATTCTAGCATTTGTTGTCGACTGTAGATTAATTCTATCAAGTCAGAGCTGTGTTTTTGTGATTATCATAGCAGATGGGAGATGAGTATGTTAATTCTGCCCTCTTCTAGACAGCAGACACTACATAAACCAATGCAATCTAAACATGATTAAGGCAGCAGCACACTGACATCACGGTAAAGTAAGATTGAAAATTAGCCAGGAGAAATTGTGTTAGAAACAGACAGAAGACATTAAGAAAAAAAATGCCTGTGATTACAAGGTGACTCTGACTTTATGGACTCTCCAGATGTGTCAAAATGATTTGTCAAGGACACACTTCGTGGAGAAATATTTATTTATATCTCTCTGTTTACTGAACATGAACATGCTATTTATGAAGAGCAGAGTATTTACTGTGGAATTGTTCATTTCTATATTTCTAATGGTGTATTAGCAAAAGCAATGCTGTAAACTTTGTCAATATTTATGGCTTTGTGAATCTTGTTATATTCGTGTTGACTACATGCTAACAGTGAGTACAGTTGTTTCAAAATTGATTGTGACGACTCATTTTGATTTTATAAACACCTTGCAACAAGAAGTAAAGCAATCTGTGTTCAGGGTTAATTTTTTCTCTCCGAACTGCCTGGATATGGACTAAAAATGGCCTGTCCTTCAGAGTGCTGTTTATATTGTGGAGATACCATCCTGCTTTAGTGTATATTAATAAAGCAGTTACTGTAACTCAATTGCTTTTTAAAATTATTTTTACATCATTGCACCAGACACACCTTCAAAGGTCCCTCATTGGTGCATCATGTAAAAATACTGTAATGTCTTTTATGCTTTTTGGGTTTGAGTCGATGGTGCGACACCTGATTCTGTCACAGTTTCCTTTTCCTGAATGGAAAAAATGATGCAATTCATTCTTTATAGGTGCAAGATAACTGCCACAAGTCTCCAGACTTTTGTATGTCTTGTATACAGTATACAGCGTTACAATGAAAGGTGAGATTTGTCTGTTCAAACTGCCATGTGATTCATTCACTTTCAGCTGTCTTTTCTGCTTTAACCAATGAGGGAGCAGAAATTTTGCTTTTGGTAATGTAATCAAGCACTGCCCGGCCCTGGGCCTGGCTCCAGCAGTGCCTCTGACATTGCTGGAAATAGGACAATTCTGGCAATGATTCAACCTGCTGTGCTTTCAGTCCTTGATGAATGCATAGCACTGGTGCAAATCTAGTGACGTGCACAAGTACGATGTTACAAGTAGCGAGACGAAAACTGTCACAAAGAGTAAAATCACAGTGTATGAAGAGGGAGCTGGGGCGGATGATGATTTCATTCAGGTCAATGCTGGGTAACTTGAGAAATGACTCATCATACGTACTATTTTAATGTGATGTGTTAGTGATGTAGACGTGATGTGGTCACAACTCCGAGTGCCATTGAGGCAAGACATTTGTCACAATCCGGTCACTGACCTTAACTGCATGTGTAAACTTTTTCATCATGCGCTAGACGATAATAACATGTTAGCCTGAAAATATGACACTGTTGAAACAGACATCAATCATACAAAAATGTTATTGTGGCAAAGTTTTAAAACTGAGGAAAGTGAATAAATTGAAATGACTGTACTTATATTGTTATGTTTGTTTCCAGTGATCATTGTCATTTGTCAGAGTCCAAAGTTTGTGAGTTTCAGAATGATGTAATAATAATATCATGTGCTCAGGGTAATAAATCAACATGAAAGGGCTTGAATACAAGTCTATTCTTCTTTTGCCTCTGTGTGTTGAGCGTCAATGATGTGATGCTCTTTTTTTTTTTTTGTCTGGATCTTCTACTATGAGTATGTTTTTAATTTTTTAATTAAAATTCGGAATTTTGGGAGCATAAAGTAAAAATGTCAAGGTGATACAACGGTTCTAAAATCATAATGGAGAGAAAAAAAAGTCTTATTAAAAGGATGGGATTTTTAATAAAAAGATGGACAAGAAAAACACAAGTTGTTGTTATGGGACTAGGAGAACAGAGGACTCAAAGGTAGAGGATTAGATGCAACGGAAAGTTTATTTTCCAAAGGTAACAAAACAAATAAAACTGTAACAAAAAAAACAGCGAGCCAGTCTCTGGGGTAATCCAACTTCGGTCGGCAGTGTGATGCGGACCAAACGAGTAGATAACTGCCCAAGACTCAGCGCTTGCACAGGACCAACAACCTGAGAGTTGAGCGAGGCAGAGAGCAGTAGTCCTTCTCTCTACGCATCCTGGGATGCAGGAGAGACAGAGGTGAGTGCAACAACAGAGAACAAAACAACCAGAGCACAGGACACAAAAAACATCAAACACAAAACAATCTACACACAACAAGGACTAGACAGAAGAGAAATATAAAGGAAAGCGCCAGGTGGAGTAGAAGCAGCTCATGATCAGCGCAGCCCCACCGCCAGATCAGCACTGATTGCACCGGTCACGAGCCGCCGAAAAAGACATGACAACATAGACAGCAGAGGGAGCCAGGAAGGCACCCTGACCCGTGACAGTTGTTTGGCATAATCTTTCATTTTACTGCTTGAAAAAAAAAAACGGTGTCTTTCATTTCACTGCTTAGAAGTGTTGTTAAAATATAAATAAATATGAATATGAAACTTTTCTCAGCCAAATCAATCATGTGGTAATCAGAAACATGTAGGGAATTAAAAAGAAAATGATAGAGAGGATCAACAAGGAACTGTGACAAATTTTCAATATGAGGCAAAGTTAGTTGTCATTTCATGTGATCCATCCATCTTTCCATCCTCCAATCTGCATGCAATGTAAGGTCGTCATTTGGTGTGACTTCTCGTATTTTAATTTATAAATTAATAATTCAAAATTTTTTAAAATAATGATTCATGTATTCACACACATTTATGGATTAAGGAAAATGAGTGCATTTTCTTGAAATGGTAAAAAAAAAACCTTTAGCAAAGTAACTTCTAAACTAGATTTTTAAAATATTTTTCATTTTCTTTATCTTGAACACGTATATTTTCCATTGACCCTTGTAAAATGATGAGTATTAAAGGAGATAATTGAATAGGTAAACATTTAAAAGTGAATCATCATAAAAGGCCAGTCTGGCTGCAGTTCGCAGTAGGTAACTGAAGTTCTCGGTTATTGAGCTTTTGCAGGAAGGATGTCAAAAGGGTGTCTAGTATGAATTTGTCTTACTGAGGAAAGAGCTTTGCACCCACATGACACTGCAAAACGTTTTCAGACTTGTATAAAATGGCGTTCTGTTGTTAAGGCCATGTTGACCAGGAAGATCATGTTCTGTTGTCAGAGAGCCTGTAGAGTCAGAGATCACAGTCGCTCTAAAGTGGTGACAAAAACAAAATGTCACAAAGGTGAAAAATGTCAAAGTCAACCCACAGGAGCAATAA
Organism: Sinocyclocheilus rhinocerous; assembly: GCF_001515625.1. Lineage (NCBI taxonomy): Eukaryota > Metazoa > Chordata > Actinopteri > Cypriniformes > Cyprinidae > Sinocyclocheilus > Sinocyclocheilus rhinocerous. The sequence continues at coordinate 197,597 of NW_015656006.1, read as the reverse complement.
AGGCAAAACTTTCAAACTTTGAGCTTTTGTTTACTGAAAGTTGTATTTCAAATCATCTCATACACTTTCAAGAATGCAGAAACACAGCAGAGTTGCTGAAATCAAACAAATCCAACTGACTTAATAAATTTAACCCATTTGTATCCTTTGTTTAAAAAACACATGTGTTTTCATTAAGCATTTTTCATTCTGGTTGTAGTTTTTCTTCTAAACAACAATTTGAGTATGTTTTGAGCACATGAAGCCCGAAGCGTGCACTATATTTTACCCCTGAATTTCTCTTTCCATATTCTAAAGCCAGCATGAACAGGCTTATCTCCTGCTTTTGTCCCACTTGGTCGCAGTCTCAAAGCCTGTTAGGGTTCTGGATGTGGTCATTTAGACAACAAAGAAACAACTGCTCTGTCTGAAATCTTGGCCTTGGACTTGATCCGTTCTGCTGAATAGCTGCAGGAGTGAGCAACCATGACATCAATCAAACTTTTCCTCTGCAGGCTGATCCATTGATCTCTCATGGGAAAATTAAAACATTGTCAGAGTAATTGGTTGTGGAATTAGACGACAGAATAATTAAGTGCATAACGAATCAAATTCTCACTTGTATGCACAAAATAGTAAAAACAAGAGTAATGAGACATTGTGTCTTTCACTGAATGCTTTTAATTAGAGCATGAGGAATACTAGGTTTGCATGACCATGTGCACAGTTATTGTTCAGCTCTGGAAAGACATTACCATCCAATTTGCATTCTTTTCTACCATCTCATCTGATGCTTCTAGACCTTCATTTAGGGAACTAAATCAGGCAATTTAGTACAAGTTCTTGTTGACAAATGACCACAGAAGAAAAGAAAAGGCAAGAGACAAGTTAAAGGGACAGTTCACCCCAAAAATGAAAATTCTGTCATCATTTACTCTCCCCCAAGCCTTCTGAAACCTTTATGATCTTCTTCATCTCATGAAAAGCGGTTATTTAAAGGGGTCCTATTATGCTCTTTTACAAAGTCTTGATTTTGTTTTGGGGGTGTACTAGAACATGCTTTCATGCTTGGTGGTTAGAAAAACGCATTTACATTTACAATTTACATTATTAAAATACCTTTCTTCCCAGCCTGGCACAAACGGCTCGATTAGTTCCGAGTTTGATGAAGGCTCGCCTTCCGAAAAATTAAATGTGTTGTGATTGGTTAGCTGTCAGTGCGTTGTGATTGGTGAACAGCTTGCCTTGACGGTGTTTCAGTACTGCAGTGTTGCCAAGTCCACGGTTTTCCCACGGAATTGGGCTACTGTAACACTGTTGCCGCGGGTTGTTTTTCATGTCCGCGGGTCGAAGCGACTCCAATAACATGATATTTATCCCCTGGAATGTGAATTTTGGCAGGGGAACCCCGTGGTAAAAACTTATTTTACCCCCTGGAACACGATTTTTAACTGGGGACCCCCTCGAAACGCGATTGGGCTAGTTTTGGGCTAGTTTTGAGTAGCGATTGGGCGGGTTTTCTTGTGAAAACTTGGCAACTCTGCAGAACTGCCACATCCCTTGCCAAAGCAGCAAGTTCCGTCTGCTCCGGTATAGTTAAGGATGGCGTCAATATTGCCATATCAATTTGAGCCGGATTCAGACCCTGAGAATATTGAACAAGAGGATCGTGCAGAACCTTTGCAGCACAGATAAGGACGGACATGGCGAAAACTTGATGCTACAGCAGCTCTTCTTCTTCGTTTTCTCTGATGCACTAACTCAGCAGCACTTCTTCTTCATCGTTGTCTTGTCTGATGCACTCAACCAAGCGCTCTAACCACGACCTCGCCCCTCCCCAACCATTAGAATTTCTGTAGGCGGGAATTATTTTAATGATATTCTAATGAGCCGCTTTGTGACATCACAATTAAGTGAATACGACTGTCAGGTAAGATTTTCAAATTAATAACTTACATTTTATTTGTTTTTTTTCACACAAAGCTATACTGCATCATATGGCTTGAGATGTAGCACACAAGTATTGAATTTTATGATGCTTTTGTGGTTCTTTTTTGCCTGAATGTGTGTTTTTATTTTCTTTTTTGCTTGAGCTTGATAGACCCCTATTTTCAATTTCAATTTATTTGTGTAGTTTACAATACACATTGTTCCATTGTTCCAAAACAGCCAAAGGCAACTGTGGCAGGGAAGAATTCTGTATGAGGTTTAAGCAGACAAGGAAGAGACCTTAGGAGGAGGTGAGACTCATCTGGGGAAGCCCACCCCTCAGGCTGACACCATATGTGTTAACTGAAAACATAATTTTAAGAACAGTGACAGATCCATATTTCATATTCCAGTTCCATATTTCTCTTAATTTAGGCAACTGACAAAAAACTTAGTTCTAATAATAATGTCTAATTCCTGTATGTTCCTTAAAAACCCTACTTACCCCTCACACAAAATTTCAGCATTTTTAGATTTTCAAAAACTTCATTCTGTATGATTTATAAGTTGTTTTCCTCATGGGAACCAAAGAAATGTCCCCACAAGGCCAAAAATGACTGGTATTACTATTCATTAGTTCCCATCATGTAGGGTATGCAGGCACACACATACATTTAATTAGCTATCTAAAAGGCGGACACATACTATTGTTTTTATACAGCTAGAAGAGCTGTCAAATGATTAATCGTGATTAATTGCTTCCAAACTATCAAAACCAAAGTTTGTGTTTACATAATATATGTCTGTGTACTGTGTATATTTATTATGTATATATAAATACACACACATGCATGTATATACGTAAGAAAAATATGCAATATTTATATGAAATATAAATTATATATTCAGTGGAGATCAAAATCAGAGAACAATCTATAAATACTAGATATTTTCTGAAATATTGTTAATCTTCATCGCTTCTTCCACTCTCATCCATAGTTCGGTAACTGTATTGGGTTTCTTAGCCATAACTTTGTCGCCAAGGATTTTCCAGAGATTTTCAAGTGGGTTTAGATCAGGACTCTGGCCCGGCCATTTCATTATTTCAATGTTCTTAGCTTCAAGGAACTGCTTTACCTGTTTTACTGTGCGATGGGGGCATCGTCTTGAATTAAAATTGCTGGCTGATTGGGAGAAGCTTGCAGGGAAGGAACTGCATGTTGCTGAAAGTACTTCTGAAAAACATTTGCATTCACCCTGCCATGTATCTGTATAAGATAACTCCTCCCCCCAACTTCTGCTGCAGAAAACATCCCCCAAACCATGACACTTCTTCCTCCACCTTTCACTGACTTCATGCACTTGGGATTCAGTCTTTCCACAGTTTGATGCCGAACAAAATGTTTTCCATCAGACTTGAAAGAATTAGTGTCAATGTAAACTTACAATATTCAAGAAATCAGATTTGGAATGACCAACTTCTCTTGCAATGGCTGAAAGGGTCATCCTTATGTCCTTCTGGACAACCTCCTGTCGCAGGGTTTCAGTCACCTTAGAGCAGCCTGCCATCTTGCAATCTCAGTGAAAATTGGAGGAATGCTGCCAGTTAAGTAGGGTTTGTCATATAATTAAGGAAATTAGCACCAAATGCCAGATTAACACCAATAACTTGGTACACCAATAACTTGGTATCTGTAACTGTATCTTTAAGTTCAAATAGGTCTAAGCAGTGACCTATATATATATATATATATATTTTTTTTTTTTTATACATGTATGTGTGTATTTATATATACATAATAAATATGCTATTAATCGTGTTAGAGTGTAACCCTAGACCATAACAAAATTGTATGCATTTTCACAAAAAAATTGTCAAATTTAGCTCAATTCTGTGTGCAAATATTTATAAACAAACCTATTTAAAAGCATGCAGAAACACAGATGTAATTCAACCATACAGTATTAATAATGACAATCTGCAAATTTCAGATATGGGCATGTTTTGCATACAATTGGAAATTACCATTGTATGAAAAACAGCAGAGTGAACATTTTACGATTATGTGTGTATGTAGGCCTATTTAGTGGATACAGGTTTGGAACAACATGAAGGTCAGTACATACATGATAATAAATTTCTGAGTGAACTATCCCTTTAAATTATGCAACTGAATAACCTTTTTTTTAACGTCATCTCTTCATGACATTGCAAACAGTTGCCTTTATGAACCAGACATACTATTGATCGGAGAACTGAAATGCCCTCCATGTAACTGTCTGAATAAACATTAGAAGTTTATTAAATGATTCAAAGTAAATTAATGATCTTGGTTTATCAGAGGAGCTTGCATAATGTAAAGGACAGCAGAGGAGGAGGTCAAGTTCTCATCTACCATCCCACACGCCTGATTAAGTTATGGCACTAGAAACTATTCAATGCACTCAGGTTTTAACATTGCTCTGCTGCATTTAAAATAAATGTTGATTGACTTTTAATAAATGAATAGGGTTAAAAGCTATCATATACAAAGAACATAAAAATTCAGGCTTTCACCATATAGATTTTTATAATACAAGCATTATATAATAACTGATGTTGGAAAACATTTTAGACTTAAAGGCATAGTTTACCCAAAAATGAAAATTCTATCATTTACTCACCCTGATGTAGTTTCAAACTTGAATGACGTTCTTTATTTTGCTGAAGACAAAAGATGGAGAAAAAAAGGGTCTATATTTTGAAAGAAGATATTTTGAAAGTGTTTATTTTTCCAAACAATTAGGGTCAGTGAGGTCAAATTTTGTTTTTGACTTTTTTAACTTTCATTGTATGGGCAGTTAAACATTCCATAACAGTTCAAACATTCTAAATATATGTTATATGAATGTTTTGTGCAATTTCCTAAAAGTAAAAATTCTTATTAAAGGAAGGGTAGGCGATTTCAGAGAGACTAGCAATAGCAAGCTAGCTCTGAAAGCATAAGAACCCAACCTCCCTGCAAATCACTCTCCAAAGTCATGCCTCCTCCAAAACACATGAATGTGCACAGGCAGACCAGAGGCTAACCAGCAACACGATGAGAGACGGCGTTGGCGAAGGGTTGAATGCAACACTGTCAGATTACCTCACATCTCATTCACCAGTGAGAAAACATTACAGTACAAAGCCAGTGGCGTACGGGACACCCCCGCAGCCCCCGCGGTGTGTGGAGGCCCCGGCCTTTTGGGGGACCCGTCACAGGACATTCTAAAAGGCAGTGCTTCGAGACACAGCAAAAGAGCGAGACGTGAGCGCAAAGTGCTGTGGAGAGGGCTTAATGTTCTAAAACAACAACCGGGGAAAATCAAAATTTTCTCACATTTCACTCATAAACACTATACTTCTAAGACAAACACACCGTAATCGAAGTGGATATTTTTATGCTTAAAGTGGCTTATGTACGGAGCCCCACGCATGACATGAAGGGGGGAAAAAATAGTAAAGCGTGTGCACAATATAATTCGTTCCCTCATTTTACTAAATCGTGCACACGATATAATAATTCGTTCGTTGATTTTATTCAACTAAATCCTGGCCACGATTTAGTAATATCGTGCGCACAATTTAGTAAAACGAGAAAACAAATTTGTGCTCACGATTTAATTATTATTATTTTTTGCATGTCACTTGCGTGGCTTCGTATGCTTTAAGCAGGGCTTAAAAACGAGAAGAACAAAAATCGGTTCTCTCCTAGCAGAATCGGCATTTTACCGGTTTCTGTTCATGCGTTTCTCTGTAGCCTATTTTACGTTCTGCAGCCGGTTTGAGTAGAAAAAATGGTTAGCGTTATTTTTTTAAACGTTGTCTTTGCCAATACTACTACTACTATTACTACTACTACTACTACTAATAATAAAGTACACAGCGTTTTCTTTCGGCTACTCAAAAAGAAAAAGAAAATCTCTCATAGCCTAAATTGCGCTTAGTCATAGCCAGCATCATCTTTTCTAGATTTTGGCCAAATGTTTTAAACGGGCTATATATTTAGGCTATATAAATGTCAAGCCAAAAACAAATTCATTTAAAGGGAAACTGAAGCCTCTCTCTTGTTCAGGGGTGCGTTTCCCAAAAACATCGTTAGCTAACTATGGTAGTTATTTCCATTGAAATCTATTGGTAACGACGGAACTTGCGACCATAGTTGCTTTTGGGAAACGCACCCCGGCACGAATCCAAATGTTTCCATATTCGCAACATATTTGGATGCTAAAATAATATTTATTACGTATATGTTTTACACTTAACTCGCATTATCGACGTAAATCATCATCCTTCACAAAGGCTATAACAGCACAGTGAGATGCTGATCACGCTGAACGCAACAACTATTTCAATTGAGCATTGTAACTTTTATATGTTTCTTTATGTATTTTATTTTGATAATGAACAGGCTGCGATGTCAAGGTAGCAAAAAAATGTTGTGTGTGCGCGTGTGGCGCCAGCGCGATCACTGCATTGTTTTTCCAACTGTTAATCGTAATTTAGTCATATACCAACGCTGGTTGGTCATACAAGCAAGACATCATTCATCATTGTAAAGCCTTGGCAAAATAATAATAATAATAATGATAATAATAATAATTAAATAATTAAAAGAAAAGAAAACTGTAAAGCTTTTGCAAAATAGAGAACGGCTTTTCGCTTGGTTTTCCTTTACTTGAACTTTGGATCGCGTCACAATTAATAGAAACTCAGCACAATTTTTTCCCCTTTCATTTTGTTAATGATTTAAGTGAAATATATTTATATGTTTTTGTGCCCTGGTCCGCTGCTGCGCTTCTCTGACAATGACCTGTTTCAATGGCAAAGGCTTTAGCGGTTTACTGACGGCTTGTCACCAGATTTTGTCATGCAATTAATCGTTCGTTCTCGAAATTGAAAGTGATCAAGACATTTCTCCGGCGCACAATATTGCAAGAAAGAAGACTGCCCAGTTTAGCTCTAAGTATTGAGAATGCCCGCGCTCGCAACATCCACATTAAAGCTGCAGTCAAAGACTTTGCGCACCAAAACGCTCGGAGAGCGCAAAGGATTGAGTAGAGTTTTTGCCTGTTTGTGGTTGTCAGTTAATGGAATGCACTGATGACGTATCATGTCTGCGTGAACAGGGGTCCCTTACCAAAAAGAAGTATACTTCAAGTTTATTTTATTAAGTATACTTAAGTAAAGTTCAAGTATATTTTAAGTATACTTTATGTAGTAAGTATACAAATATCAGTGCACTAGTAGTATACTTGTAAGTGTACTATTTCAGCACTCCTTGGGACTAAATTGGCGCACTTTCTAGTATATAAAAATATACTTTTAAGTATACTTTAAGTATAACAGTATTAAACTTTGAGTACAAAACTAGATTACATATATGTTTTTAGTTTGTACTGCAAATACTAAAAGTGAACTTATAGGTATGCTGATAGTTTACTAAATAAATACTTGTAGCATTTTTAGTACACTCTGAAGTTCAGTCTCAGTAAACTTCTAGTTTAATAGTTTTATACCGCAAGTATACTTGTAAGTTTTCTTTAAGTGAACTTTACATCATACTTTAAGTATACTACTATGTCCCTATTTAGGTATTAAATTGTATATATTTGGTTATATGAATATCTGAACATACAGAACATCAAAAGAAAGATAACAGGAACTCGGCATCCGCTCTCTTCTCTCTACCGGGATAATCTTCTTCGGTGTTTGTTTACACTGATTTTCTAAACCGCGCCACCACTCGTGCAACAGCAGCTGCTCTGGGTACTTGATCTAAGCTCAAATCTGATTGGACGGCCCGTTTCATCGTGGAGCGACGGGGAAAAAATCGACACACAGGACGAAAAAAAAAATCCTCGCTTTTCCACACCACGAATGATCGCGCCTGGCATGAATAGCCCCATAGGGATCAACTGTTTCGATTCAAAAGCGTCATCGCGCCGAATTTTCTCTTTCAGTGTGAAAAGCCCTTAAAGGGTTAGTTCACCCAACAATGAAAATTAGCCCATAAATTACTCACCCTCAAGTCATCCTAGGTGTATATGACTTTCTTCTTTCAGACGAATCCAGTCGGAGTTATATTAAAAATGGTCTTTGATCTTTCAAGCTCTATCATTGTACTCAGCGGGTGTTGCATTCCTTCGGTTCAAATGACGTGAAATAAAAAGCACCCTTCCACAAAAAAAAGTGTCTCACACGGCTCCGGGGGGTGAACAAAGGCCTCCTGTAGCGAATCGATGCGTTTTTGTAAGAAAAATATCCATATTCAAAACGTAATAATCACTTGAATCTAGCTTGCGCCAGCAGTTGTACACAGAAGCAGTTCCGGGAGCATGACGTATGGGGTCAGCGTTGCGCATGCGCCGGTGAGTCTCGTGAAAACCAACGTTTGTTAACAGGAGCAAAGGAAGCAAAGTTTCCTTACTTTAGCAAAGGAAAACCAGTCTCCTCTTGGCTTATATCGAAATCCTCCAACATTCTTCTTTACAAATCCTCGTTTTGTACTTCTAATTAGTGACCGTTGTTTTGTTTTGATCTCTCCACTGCGTTTCCGCGTGCGTCACTTCTGACCGGCGCATGCGCAAATCTGACCTCATACGTCATCAGCCCTGAGCTGCTTCCGTGTACAACTGTTGCCGCAAGCTA
>NW_015656006.1:187504-187664 GCF_001515625.1 Sinocyclocheilus rhinocerous | reverse complement strand
TGTCACTTCTGTCACTTCTGAGCCGCGCATGCGCAAAGCTGACCTCATACGTAATTCCCCCGGAACTGCTTACAGTGAGCGCAGTGAGCGCAAGCTAGATTCAAGTGATTATTACGTTTTGAATATGGATATTTTTCTTACAAAAACGCATCGATTCGCT
>NW_015656006.1:184367-187111 GCF_001515625.1 Sinocyclocheilus rhinocerous | reverse complement strand
AACACAGCCCGGGTGTTTTGAGTTCAAATGTCTCTGCAGCTTTGATGGTTTTAGCGCCTCATTTGACAAAATTTCTCCACATTCAACACACTGCGCCTTCGGCGTAGTCTCAGTACCTGTCCTTATAAAACCAAATTGAATGTATTCAGAGTCGTATTTTCTCACCACACACTTCGAAGCTTTTGCTTGCACAGGTCTGTCTCCCAAATCTGCTTTTCTTTTCAGAAAACGATCCATATTACAGTAACGTAGTTACTGCATCTGATCGAACAAACGTTCTCATGTCAACAATTCGTCTAGCCACGGTGTCATCGGAAAGTGGTATTGACTGAATTTTGGTTGCAGCTGCATCACCCAGTAACTCTCGACACATATCCACAGCACTTGGCAAAATAAGTTCCTCAGCGATATTAAGGCTATCAGAACACAGCCCGGGTGTTTTGAGTTCAAATGTCTCTGCAGCTTTGATGGTTTTAGCGCCTCATTTGACAAAATTTCTCCACATTCAACACACTGAGCTTTCGGCTTAGTCTCAGTACCTGCCCTTATAAAACCAAATTTAATGTATTCAGCGTCGTATTTTCTCACCACACACTTCGAAGCTTTTGCTTGCACAGGTCTGTCTCCCAAATCTGCTTTTCTTTTCAGAAAACGATCCATATTACAGTAACGTAGTTACTGCATCTGATCGAACAAACGTTCAATCTGACGTTGTGACGTGATTGGTGTTGCGATATTTAAATATAAATTAGCTTTTAGATAATGCATCTTGACTTGACTTGAGTGTTTTTGATCATATAAATTCACAATACCAATTAGATAATTACAAAATGACAAGATTTGTCAATTAAAAAATAAAGGAAAATTAATTTGGGGTAGTCTACCACTGCCTACACGGCCCACCAGATGGCACTCGAAGGCCCACCAGTTGAGAATCACTGGACTAGGGTGACCCCGAATGGTCAAGATTCGAAGCTTCGATAGGAGGAGCCTGATTCGCCTACCAATCTCACAGTCGAATATTCACAGGGTGTTACTTATGATCATGCCATTTTGGCTATATGGGGGTGCTCAAATGTCTGATTTCACATATAGAACTACTGGTTTTCTCCCAATATACAGCCTATTAAAATAATGCTGTAAATAAGAAATTGAAAAGAAAAAAGCTTCAAATAAATATTTTAACGTACGTGAATAAATCCAACCACCTCTATGGATTTAAGTTTCACTTTCCATAATCCATGACCGACAGAGGAGCATCTTGGCAGCAGGGATTTAAAACTTTAACAAGACTCAAACTGACACAGGCAGAGTGAAAGACTGGATTTTTTCGATAGGGTACAAGTGATTTCAAAACATTTCAGCCGGTTTATATATCGTGTATATATTATTTAGTATATATTATTTATCTTGTATAAGATGCATTTGGTTGAGTTGCGCTGCAGTAAAGTGCTTCAGTGTAGTACTACAGTGATCTCTTCAGCGCGCAGCGCCAGCAGGACAAACAACAATACAGAATATTAATAACTATGACTGACTGGGACTGTCATATACATAACATTATAATGAGAACACTATTATAATAAAACGCTGTGATTTTTTAGAGTTTAGTTGCTGTGTTTCTGCACGTTGTTGTGTGAAGAACGCATCCAGTTCATTCAGAGCCGTGCAGACACATTAATGTGCATTCGGGGAATTTTGTGCAGATAGCCTATAAGTAGTAATATTAACTCTATGTTGTATAAATAACGAAGCGTATTCTATATGAGATAAATGATGAGTTAAATCCCATTGATTAAAAACCTGCTATCAAATGCTTCATTCTACTGGTCATCTTCAGCGCATGCAGCTCAAAACAGAAATGCAGAACATTAATAACTACTGTCATATACATAACATTATAATGAGAACACTATTATAATAAAAAACTGTGAATTTTTTAGAGTTTAGTTGCCGTGTTTCTGGACGTTGATGCATGAAGAACGCATCTACGAAAGGAGTTCATTCAGAGCCGCACAAACACGTTCGTGCATTCGGGGCATTTTGTGCAGATAGGCTATTAGTCGTAATATTAACGTTATGTTGTATAAATAACGAAGCGTATTCTATATGAGATAAATGATGAGTTAAATCCCATTGATTAAAAACCTGCTGCTTCATTCTACTGGTCATCTTCAGGGGGTGCAGCTCAAAACAGAAATGCAGAACATTAATAACTACTGTCATATACGTAACGTTATAATGAGAGCACTATTGTAAAACATGTTGTGAATTCTTAGGGTTTCGCTGACGTTTAATGTTAACTATCTTTAATCAAAACATAAAACATTATTTACCCCGTTTGTATCTGCCAGGCGTCCGTTACACATTTTCCCTGTGTGTTAATGTAATTATGACTGTCAAATGTCTGACTTGACTCTTGGTAATGTATTTTGCCCCGCCCCCAAAACATATGATTCGTCTATTAGTCAAATATTGGATTCGAAAGATTCGACTATGAAAATCCTTAGTCAGGGACACCCCTAGTAATGACAGACTGCACACGCATCATGTTGCAAGCACTTTAGTACACATGTTCATTAGCACACCAATGTAGGCTAATATTTATTGTTTTCCTAATAGCTTTAGCAAAACAGTGTCAGTATTTGAACACTCTGGATTTAGAACGTATGTCCCACTAATTTCAACTCACAAAGGCCAGTGCTTAACTTGAATATAGTCGTTTATAACCCCCCCCCCCCCCC